>NC_092168.1:46708925-47011425 GCF_045791955.1 Oncorhynchus clarkii lewisi | reverse complement strand
TGGCCAGTAAGGGAATAGGAACAGGTCGTACTACAAAAACAGTACTATCGTCTAAATGCTAGAACAGTGGTCACCAACCTTTTCTGAGTCAATGCTACTCCGATGTGTTCTGCCTACAACAATATCTAATATAAAACCACTGCATGGTTTGTTTTGTTTGTTTCTTTTTTTAATTGAATTTCCCCCCCCAATTTCGTGGTATCCAATTATTAGTAGTTACTATCTTGTCACTACAACTCCCGTACGGGCTCGGGAGAGACGACGGTCGAAAGTCATGCGTCCTCCGATACACAACCCAACCAAGCCGCACTGCTTCTTAACACAGCGCGCATCCAACCCGGAAGCCAGCCGCACCAATGTGTCGAAGAAAACACCGTGCAGCTTGCAACCTTGGTTAGCGTGTACTGCGCCCGGCACGCCACAGGAGTCGCTGGTGCGCGATGAGACAATGACATCCCTACCGGCCAAACCCTCCCTAACCCGGAAGCAGGGCCAATTGTGCGTCACCCCACGGACCTCCCGGTCGCGGACAGTTGCGACAGAGCCTGGGCACGAACCCAGAGTCTCTGGTGGCACAGCTAGCGCTGCAGTGCAGTGCCCTTAACCACTGCGCCACCCGGGTGGACCAAGATCACTTTTCCAAGTCAAAAAGCAAGCTGAGATCTACTGCTCAGATATTTTTTTAACATGACTTAAAAAATGTAAGCAACAATAACCAATTAAAAACAGTTCTGTAGCGATGAGGTTTGTGCAGTAGGCTATAGGCCCCGATACATTATCACTGCATATTGGCTTTGCTTGAATTGCCCTGCCAATGCATTGTTGTTCGGGCCATTTAAAAATACATATTTTTCCTAATTTGAGATAGGCTATATAATCACACCGTAAAAGATCTGTTGTTGTTTTACGTGTGAAGCACAGCTGAGTGAGCTTTTTATTTTTATTTTACAGGGCTGATGGTGCCTGCATCTGATGGCCAATCTCAGCAGAGGGAGAGAGCAGAGCTCCACTCTCCCTTTCCTCCACTGACACTGACCAAAAAGGGACACCGTTTCCCAGCTGATGGCCTGAACTCGAGGCATACTGATTTATTTTTGCCTCGTGCACAAATTCATGTTGTTTACTCGTATGAACAGTGAAAGTAAAATATTATTCGATATGAAAAAAGACCCACGCCGCTAATAACAACAACAACGCAGGCCTATAAAGACCCTTTCCTCATTCGTTACTGCTGCACTGCTTGGTGTAGCGCTGAGTGGAAATAGGAACAACGCGCATTTTATGGCTTATAAATGTGTTGAATACAAAGTGTTGACAGTGCTGAGTAAGAACTTACACATCAACTCACTCATAAAAACAGTAGCTCTTTGCTGTATTCGTTGACAGTCTCTCTCTCTCTAGTCGTGGTTTTAAAATCTCACAGTATCAACTTTCGCTGTAGCTTTCTTTCTCGCCTGCTACGTTACTGCAGACACCGACATCTGAGCCATCCGGTTGGTCAGCGGTGGCCCTGTAGTGCGCTTGATTTGCTCTATGGGCCCGCCGGGAAGAGGTAGAGTTTGTGACTTCAGACACATGAAACTCTCCACTATAACTGTGTCTCTGTCTGGAGATACAACTCACCACTATGACTGTTCCTCTGTCTGGAGATACAACTCACCACTATAACTATTCCTCTGGAGATACAACTCACCACGATAACTGTTCCTCTGTCTGGAGATTCAACTCACCAATATGACTGTTCCTCTGTCTGGAGATACAACTCACCACTATAACTGTTCCTCTGGAGATACAACTCACCACTATGACTGTTCCTCTGTCTGGAGATTCAACTCACCACAATAACTGTTCCTCTGGAGATACAACTCACCACTCTGACTGTTCCTCTCTCTGGAGATACAACTCACCACTATGACTGTTCCTCTGTCTGGAGATACAACTCACCACTATGACTGTTCTTCTGGAGATACAACTCACCACTATAACTGTTCCTCTGTCTGGAGATACAACTCACCACTATGACTGTTCCTCTGTCTGGAGATTCAACTCACCACAATAACTGTTCCTCTGGAGATACAACTCACCACTCTGACTGTCCCTCTCTCTGGAGATACAACTCACCACTATAACTGTTCCTCTGTCTGGAGATACAACTCACCACTATGACTGTTCCTCTGGAGATACAACTCACCACTATAACTGTTCCTCTGGAGATACAACTCACCACTATGACTGTTCCTCTGTCTGGAGATACAACTCACCACTATAACTGTTCCTCTGTCTGGAGATACAACTCACCACTATGACTGTTCCTCTGTCTGGAGATACAACTCACCACTATAACTGTTCCTCTGGAGATACAACTCACCACTATGACTGTTCCTCTGTGTGGAGATACAACTCACCACTATAACTGTTCCTCGGTCTGGAGATACAACTCACCACTATGACTGTTCCTCTGTCTGGAGATACAACTCACCACTATAACTGTCCCTCTGGAGATACAACTCACCACTATGACTGTTCCTCTGGAGATACAACTCACCACTATGACTGTTCCTCTGTCTGGAGATACAACTCACCCCTATAATTGTGTCTCTGCTCCCTGTAGTGCTGTCTATCTGTCTCAGCATCTTCTCTGCTGTCACTCTTTGCTTCTTCTTGTTCTCTGTCTATCTGTCTGCCTGTGTGTGTCCTAGATGAGTCTTGTGATGCCTTTGGGCGCCCTAGAGCAAGACAAGAGTCACACCTTTCCACAGCGGGGTCACATTAGTGTGTAGCCCAAACGGTTCGGACGCCGTAGACAGAAGACACTTTCGTTATAGGAATCATGAGGATAATGTCCTTTACTGTTTGACCACACCGTGGATGAAGCTGTATGAACAAAAGGTCGTTTTGAGTGAGGTGACACGATGTACAGTAAAATATGCTCTTTCTAGTAGCCTTTTCATCTTTAAAGATCGATGATCTTGCCTTTGTAACTGATGACAGTCGGAGCAGGTGTCTTTGTTTATGTCACATTTGACTTTGAGTGTGAGTTTGTGTGACCTCAGCTCAGCCTATCAGAGAGAGAGGCGATAGAGGGAGAGGAGAGAGGGAGAATAGAGGGAGAGGAGAGGGAGGGATATATATATATAGAGAGAGAGAGAGAGAGAGAGAGGGGGGATAGAGGGAGAGGAGAGAGAGAGGGAGAGAGAGAGAGAGAAAGAGAGAGAGAGAGAGAGAGAGAGAGAGAGAGAGAGAGAGAGAGAGAGAGAGAGAGATAATGGGAGAGAGAGAAAGGGGAGGGGGATAGAGGGAGGAGAGAGAGAGAGAGAGAGAGAGAGAGAGAGAGAGAGAGAGAGAGAGAAAGAGAGCGAGAGAGAGAGGAGGGGATAGATGGAGAGGAGAGAGAGAGGTGGGAATAGAGGGAGAGGAGAGAGAGAGTAAGGAGGATGGCTAGAGAGAGAGGATAGAGAGAGATGGAGGGGGGATAGAGGGAGAGGAGAGAGAGCGAGAGCTAGAGCTAGAGAGAGAGGAGGGGATATAGTGAGAGGAGAGAGAGGGAGATGAGGAGGGATAGAGGGAGGAGAGAGAGAGAGAGAGAGAGAGAGAGAGGGAGGAAGGGGGTAGAGGAAGAGGATAAAGAGAGAGAGAGAGAGAGAGAGAGAGAGAGAGAGAGGAAGGGGTAGAGGAAGAGGATAACGAGAGAGTGAGAGGAGGGGGGATAGAGAAAGAGGAGAGAGATAGTGGAAGGTCGTAGAGGGAGAGGAGAGAGAGAGGAGGGGGTCACTTCTGTTAATTATCTAGTTTCCTTGCTTTGTAAATGTTAACATTTACAAAGAGGAGAGAGAGAGGAGGGTAGAGGGAAAGGAGATAACAAGAGAGAGACAGAAACACCTAGATCTGTCCCCAACCTAAGGAGGGTCTACAGCAACACCTAAATCTGTCTCCAACCAAGGAGGGTCTACAGCAACACCTAGATCTGTCCCCAACCAAGGAGGGTCTACAGCAACACCTAGATCTGTCCCCAACCAAGGAGGGTGTACAGCAACACCTAGATCTGTCCCCAACCAAGGAGGGTGAACACCAACACCTAGATCTGTCCCCAACCAAGGAGGGTCTACAGCAACACCTAGATCTGTCCCCAACCAAGGAGGGTCTACAGCAACACCTAGATCTGTCCCCAACCAAGGAGGGTCTACAGCAACACCTAGATCTGTCCCCAACCAAGGAGGGTCTACAGCAACACCTAGATCTAATGCACAGATTCCAGGAGCACAAATATAAATTCCATCTGGACACCGTTGCCCCTAGAGCACACAAACAACTATACATACCACAGCCTAAACATCAGCGCCACAGGTAACTTCCACAAAGCAGTTAACGATCTGAGAGACATGGCAAGAAGGGCCTTCTGCCCCATCCAAAGGAACATCAAATTTGACAAATTCGAACCCATTGCCCTTTAGGATCTGGCTAAAAATACTTGAATCAGTTATAGAACCCATTGCCCTATACGGCTGTGAGGACTGGGGTCCACTCACCAACCAAGAATTCACAAAATGGGACAAACACCAAATTGAGACTCTGAAAGCAGAATTCTGCAAACATATCCAGAAAAGATCCGTTAAATTATACAACCACCTAAAAGGAAGTGATTCCCAAACCTTCCGAAACAGAAGCCATCACCTACAGAGACAGGAACCCGGAGAAGTGTCCCCTAAGCAAGCTGGTCCAGGGGCTCTGTTCACAAACACAAACAGACCCCCACAGAGCCCCAGGACAGCAACACAAATGGACCCAACCAAAACATGAGAAAACAAAAAGATAATGTTATTTGGCCCTATACCGAGAGTATACAGTGGCAGAATACCTGACCACTGTGACTGACCCAAAATGAAGGAAAACTTTGACGAAATACATACTAGCCTTGCTATTGAGAAAGGCCACCGTAGGCAGACCTGGCTCTCAAGAGAAGACAGGCTATTTTCACACTGCCCACAAAATTAGGTGGAAACTGAGCTGCACTTCCTAACCTCTTGCCAAATGTATGACCATATTAGAGGCATATTTTCCTCAGATCGCACAGATCCACAAAGAATCTGAAAATAAATCCAGTTTTGATAAATTCCCATATCTGGGTGAAAATACCACAGTGTGCATTCACAACAGCAAGATTCGCGACCTGTTGCCACAATAATCTATCTTCAGAGTTGGTACTGCTAGGTGACCTAAACTGGGACATGCTTAAAGCCATCCTACAATCTAAGAAATGATCAAGGAACCTACCAGGTAGAACCCTAAATCCGTAACCATGGGCACCCTCTTAGATATCATCCTGACCAGCTTGCCCTCTGCTGTCGTCAACCAGGATCTCAGCGATCACTGCCTCATTGCCTGCATCTGTAATGGGTCCGCGGTCAAACGACCACCCCTCATCAATGTCAAATGCTCCCTGAAACACTTCAGCAAGCAGGCCTTTCTAATCAACCTGCCCCGGGTATCCTGGAAGGACATTGACCTCATCCCGTCAGTAGAGGATGCTTGGTTGCTCTTGAAAAGTGCTTTCCTCACCATCTTAAATAAGCATGCCCCACAATATGCAACTTTTCAGGGAAGTCAGGAACCAATATACTCAGTCAGTAAGGAAAGCTTTTTCAAACAGAAATTTGGATCCTGTAGCACTAATTCCAAAAGGTTTTGGGATACTGTAAAGTTTTGTAAAGTTCTGTAAAGTCCATGGAGAAGAGCACCTCCTCCCAGCTGGAAATAGGAAACACTGTCACCAACGATAAATCTATGATAATCGATCATATCCATAAAAAATGTCTATGGCTGGCCATGCTTTCCATCTGGCTACCCCGGCCAATATCTCAGCACCCCCTGCAGCAACTTGCCCAAGCCCCTCCCCACCTCCGCTTCTCCTTCACCCAAATCCAGACAGCTGATGTTCTGAAAGAGCTGCAAAATCTGGATCCCTACAAATTAGCTAGGCTAGACAATCTGGACTCTCTCTTTCTAAAGTTATCCACCAAAATTTTTGCAACCCTATTACTAGCCTGTTCAACTTATCTTTCGTATCGTCTGAGATCCCCAAAGATTGGAAAGCTGCCGTCATCCCAGTCTTCAAAGGGGGAGACACTCTAGACCCAAACTGCCCTGCATTTCTAAAATCTTCGAAAGCCAAGTTAACAAACAGATCACCCACCATTTCGAATCCCACCGTACCTTCTAAACTATGCAAACTATGCAATTTCCAAGCTGGTCATGGGTGCACCTCAGCCACCTCAAGGTCCTAAAAAAATATCATAATCACCGTCGACAAAAGACAACACTGTGCAGCTGTATTAATCAACCTGGCCAAGGCTTTCGACTCTGTTATCGACAGACTCAATAGCCTTGGCTTCTCAAATGACTGCCTCGCCTGGTTCACCAACTATTCTATAGAATTCAGTGTGTCAAATCGGAGGACCTGTTGTCTGGACCTCTGGCCGTCTCTATGGGGGTGCCACATGGTTCAATTCTCAGGCCGGACTCTGTATATATCAATGATGTCGTTCTTGCTGCTGGTGATTCTCTGATCCACCTCTACGCAGACGACACCTTTCTGTATACTTCTGGCCCTTCTTTGGACACTCCAAATGAGCTTCAACGCCATACAACACTCCTTCCGTGGCCTCCAACTGCTTTTAAATGCTAGAAAAACTAAGTGCATGCTCTACAACCAATTGCTGCCCGCACCCGCCAGCCCGACAAGCATCACTACTGTGGATGGTTCTGACATAGAATATGTGGACAACTACAAATACCTAGGTGTCTGGTTAGACTGTAAACTCTCCTTCCAGACTCACATTAAGCATCTCCAATCCAAAATTAAATCTAGAATCGGCTTCCTATTTCGCAGCAAAGCATCCTTCACTCATGTAGCCAAACATACCCTCGTAAAACTGACTATCCAACCTATCCTTGACCTCTGCGATGTAATTTACAAAATAGCATCCAACACTCTACTCTGCAAATTGGATGTAGTCTATCACAGTGCCATTCGTTTTGTCACCAAAGCCCCATATACTACCCACCACTGCGACCTGTATGCTCTCTTTGGCTGGCCCTCTCTTCATATTCGTCGCCAAACCCACTGGCTGCAGGTCATCTATAAGTACTTGCTAGGTAAAGCCCCGCCTTATCTCAGCTCACTGCTCAGCATAGCAGCACCCACCCGTAGCACGGGCTCCAGCAGGCATATTTCACTGGTCATCCCCAAAGCCAACACTCCCTTTGGCCGCCTTTCCTTCCAGTTCTCTGCTGCTAATGACTGGAACGAATTGTAAAAATCACTGAAGATGGAGTCTTATGTCTCCATCTCTAACTTTAAGCATCAGCTGTCAAAGCAGCTTACCGATCACTGTACCTGTACACAGCCCATCTGTAAATAGCACACCCAACTACCTTATCCCCATATTATCACTTACCCTCTTGCTCTTTTGCACCCCAGTATCTCTACTTGCACATCATCATCTGCACATCTATTACTCCAGTGTTAATGCTAAATTGTAATTATTTCCCCTCTATGGCCTATTTCTTGCCCTACCTCCCTACTCTTCTACATGTGCACACACTGTACATAGCTTTTTCTATTGTGTTATTGACTGTACGTTTGTTTATGTGTAACTCTGTGTTGTTGTTTTTGTCGCACTGCTTTGCTTTATCTTGGCCAGGTTGCAGTTGTAAATGAGAACTTTTTCTCAACTGGCCTACCTGGTTAAATAAAGGGTTATATATATAAATACCTGGTTAAATAAAGGGTTATATATATAAATACCTGGTTAAATAAATAAAAAAAATAAAAAAATACAATATTTTTTTTTTTAAATGGGCAACCAGTGAAGAACAAACACCATTGTAAATACAACCCATATTTCTGTTTATTTATTTCCCTTTTGTGCTTTAACTATTTTCACATCATTACAACACCTTATATAGACATAATATGACATTATATAGACATAATATGACATTATATAGACATAATATGACATTATATAGACATAATATGACATTATATAGACATAATATGACATTATATAGACATAATATGACATTTGAAATGTCTTTATTCTTCTGGAACTTCTGTGAGTGTAATGTTTACAGTTAATTTTAATTGTTTTTTTAAATATTTTTTTGTATTATCTATTTTACTTGCTTTGGCAGTGTTAAAATATGTTTACACTGCCAATAAAACCCCTTAAATTTAAATTGTATTGAGAGAGAGAGAGAGAGAGAGAGAGAGAGAGAGAGAGAGACGGAGAGAGACGGAGAGAGACGGAGAGAGGAGGGGGTTAGAGGAAGAGGAAAGAGAGAGAGAGAGAGAGAGATTAGAGGGGGGTAGAGGGAAGAGAGAATACATTTGTTGTCCGCCGAAAATAATAGAAAATATATTTTTTTAATTTACTCGAACCACCCCTTCTATACAGCATACAAATCATTCAGAATAATGCATATGTTTACGAATCTCTCAACTCTCATAGTACAGTACTCAGCCATAACCATGAGGATATTAATTAAAGAACCAGAAACAAAGACCTTGATGCAAGTAGCAACACTTTGGATCTAGTTCACGGTATATTCTTTGATCCTGAAGTGAAAAAAAGAAAAGGAAGGAAAGAGAGAAGATACGAGGTGTAGTTTTTGTCAGCCACGTCGGTTATAAAACTTCTTTTTTTTCTGTGTCTAATCATCTACACAAATGAGATGGATATTGATTTGTTTGTATTAGCAGTTTTAGCCTCAGATGGTCATTGATTCTTGGGACTGACCAGAGAGAAGCTTGTGGGGTCAGATTCTATTAGCAAATTGGAGTTTGTTGGTTATTCAGCATTTATGCACTTTCGGGGCAGCAGTACACACTCAACTGCTGTGCTGGATGGCTTATAACATACGGCTTTATGGACCTCCCTGAGAAGGAGGAGATAAAGAGAGACGGAGAGAGAGAGTGAGAGAGGAAGAGAGAGAGAAAGATTAAACGGCCTTGAAGGGAAAAAAAAAGAGAGCAGCACCATAGCAGCACTCGTAGCACGCGCTCCAGCAGGTATATCCCCCAAAGCCAATTCCTCCTTTGGTCGTCTTTCCTTCCAGTTCTCCAATGAGAATGACTGGAACGAACTGCAAAAATCTCTGAAGCTGGAGACTCATATCTCCCTCACTAGCTTTAAGCACCAGCTGTCAGAGCAGCTCACAGATCAATGCACCTGTACATAGCCCATATGTAAACAGCCCATCTATCTACCTACCTCATCCCCATACTGTATTTATTTATTTATCTTGCTCCTTTGCACCCCAATAGCTCTACTTGCACATTCATCTTCTGCACATCTACCATTCCAGTGTTTTAATTGCTATATTGTAATTACTTCACCACTATGGCCTATTTATTGCCTTAACTCCCTTATCTTACCTCATTTGCACTCACTGTATATATACTTTTTGTTTTCTTTTTGTTTTCTTTTTGTTTTCTGCGATGATGTCTACTGTATTATTGACTATGTTTTGTTTATTCCATGTGTGTCACGCCCTGGTCTAAGTATTTTGTGTTTTTCTTCATGTATTGGGTCAGGCCAGGGTGTGGCATGAGTTTTTGTATGTGGTGTGTATGTATGGGGATTGTAGCTAGTGGGGTGTTCTAGCTAAGTCTATGGCTGTCTGAAGTGGTTCTCAATCAGAGGCAGGTGTTTATCGTTGTCTCTGATTGGGAACCATATTTAGGCAGCCATATTCTTTGAGTTTGTCGTGGGTGATTGTCCTGAGTGTCTTGATGTCCTTGTTTGATGTTAGTTGACACAAGTATAGTCTGTTTTCGGTTTTCGTTCCGTTTATTGTTTTGTAGTGTTCGTGTTTAGTCGTGTTTACGTTTGTTTAAATAAACATGGATCGCAATCGACACGCTGCAGTTTGGTCCGACTCTCCTTCACTATATGAAAGCCGTTACAGAATCACCCACCACCAACGGACCAAGCAGCGTGTTAACAGGCAGGAGCCACAGGAGAGGCAACAGAGGCAGCAGCAGCAGCAGGAGCAGCAGCAGCAGCTGCAGTGGGAGAGGCTGCACCACCTGGAGAAATGGACATGGGAGGAAGAACTGGACGGTAAAGGATCCTGGGCTCAGCCTGGAGAATATCGCCGCCCCAAGGAAGAACTGGAGGCGGCGAAAGCTGAGAGGTGCAGATATGAGGAGGCAGCACGGCGTAGCGGATGGAAGCCTGAGAATCAGCCCCAAAAATGTCTTGGGGGGGGGGGGGGGGCTCAGGGAGAGTGTGGCAGAGTCAGGAGTCAGACCTGAGCCAACTCTCCCTGTTTATCGTGAGGAGCCAAGGAGGAGACCAGAACCAGAGCCGGTGTTGGAGGTGAGCGAAACAGAGACTGTGAAGGAGTTAATGGGGAAATTGGAGGAGAGAGAAATGAGGGAGTTGCTGTGTTGGTGCTTTTTGCATGGAATTCGCCCGACGGAACGTGTTGGGGATTTGATGGCACCTGGGTTAGCGCTCCATACTCGTCCTGAGGTGCGTGTTAGTCGGCTGGTGATGTCGGTGCCAGCCTCACGCACCAGGCCTCCTGTGCACATCCCTAGCCTTGCACGTCCTGTGCCAACACTGCTCTCAAGATCTCCAGTACGCCTTCACGGTCTAGCCCATCCTGTGCCACCTCCACACTCCAGTCCTCCGGAAGCAGCTCCCCGCACCAGGCTTCCTGTGCGTGTCCTCGATCCAGTACCACCAGTTCCAGCATCACGCACCAGGCCTCCTGTGCACATCCCTAGCCTTGCACGTCCTGTGCCAACACTGCTCTCAAGATCTCCAGTACGCCTTCACGGTCTAGCCCATCCTGTGCCACCTCCACACTCCAGTCCTCCGGAAGCAGCTCCCCGCACCAGGCTTCCTGTGCGTGTCCTCGATCCAGTACCACCAGTTCCAGCACCACGCACCAGGCCTTCAGTGCGCCTCGCCTGTTTAGCGCAGCCAGAGCCTTTCTCCTCTACAGCGCTGCCGGAGCCTCCCGCCTGTTTAGCGCAGCCAGAGCTTTTCTCCTCTCCTGCGCTGCAGGAGTCTCCCGCCAGTTCAGCGCAGCCAGAGCTGCCAGCCTGCATAGAGCAGCCAGAGCTGCCAGCCTGCATAGAGCAGCCAGAGCTGCCAGCCTGCATGGAGAAGCCAGAGCTGCCAGCCTGCATGGAGAAGCCAGAGCTGCCAGCCTGCATGGAGAAGCCAGAGCTGCCAGCCTGCATGGAGAAGCCAGAGCTGCCAGCCTGCATGGAGAAGCCAGAGCTGCCAGCCTGCATGGAGCAGCCAGAGCTGCCAGCCTGCATGGAGCAGCCAGAGCTGCCAGCCTGCATGGAGCAGCCAGAGATGTCAGTCTGCATGAAGCAGCCAGAGCTGTCAGTCTGCATGAAGCAGCCAGAGCTGTCAGTCTGCATGAAGCAGCCCGAGCTGCCAGTCTGCACGGAGCTGCCAGTCTGCACGGAGCTGCCAGTCTGCAAGGAGCTGCCAGTCTGCACGGATCCGCCAGAGCTGCCAGTCTGTAAGAAGCCGCCAGAGCCGTCAGCCTACATGGAGCAGCCAGAGCCGCCAGACAGTATGGAGCAGCCAGATCTTTCAGTCTGCCAGGATCTGCCAGTCAGCCAGACTCTTCCAGATCTGCCAGACTCTTCCAGATCTGCCAGTCAGCCAGACTCTTCCAGATCTGCCAGTCAGCCAGACTCTTCCAGATCTGCCAGTCAGCCAGACTCTTCCAGATCTGCCAGTCAGCCAGACTCTTCCAGATCCGCCAGTCAGCCAGACTCTTCCAGATCCTCCAGTCAACCAGACTCTTCCGGATCCGCCAGTCAACCAGACTCTTCCGGATCCGCCAGTCGGCCAGGATCCGCCAGATCTGCCAGTCAGCCAGGATCTGCCAGTCAGCCAGGATCTGCCAGTCAGCCAGGATCTGCTAAAACCACCAGCCAGCCAGGATCTGGTAGATCTACCTACCTGCCTGAGCTTCCTCTCACTCCCGAGCTTCCTCTCACTCCCGAGCTTTCTCTCACTCCCGAGCTGCCTCAGTCCCGATCTGCTCCTCAGTCCAGTGGGGTTCTGGGTGAGGACTACTAGGCCATGGTCGGCGGCGAGGGTGGACTATCCAGGGACGCGAGGAGGAGGGACTAAGACATTGACTGAGTCGGGTCCACGTCCCGCGCCGGAGCCGCCACCATGGACAGACGCCCACCCGGACCCTCCCTATTGTTTTGAGGTGCGTTTTGAGTGTCTTGATGTCCTTGTTTGATGTTAGTTGACACAAGTATAGGCTGTTTTCGGTTTTCGTTACGTTTATTGTTTTGTAGTGTTCGTGTTTAGTCGTGTTTACGTTTGTTTAAATAAACATGGATCGCAATCGACACGCTGCAGTTTGGTCCTACTCTCCTTCACTATATGAAAGCCGTTACAATGTGTAACTCTGTGTTGTCGAATTGCTACATTTTATCTTGGCCAGGTCGCAGTTGCAAATGAGAACTTGTTTTCAACTAGCCTACCTGGTTAAATAAAGGTGAAATAAAAAAAATTATACTCTAATTGTCCCTTTACCCACCATGAGGTTGATACAACCTAGTCTACGAATTACAGTTTATAACATAGGTGCACACAGGTCGAGAGAAAATGTTGAGGTGACAGGTGACACATCAAATCAAATTGTATCGGTCACATACACATGGTTAGCAGATTATACTTGCATACTATTTTTTGTACAGATCAACGTGGTACCTTCAGGTGTATGGAAATTGCTCCCAAGGATGAACCAGAATTTGTGGAGGTCTACAATTTTTGGCTGATTTCTTTTGATTTTCCCATGATGTCAAGCAAAGAGGCACTGGGTTTGAAGGTAGACCTTGAAATACATCCACAGATTCACCTCCAATTGACTCAAATTATGTCATTTAGCCCATTAGAATCTTCTAAAGCCATGACTTCATTTTCTGGAATTTTTCCAGAAATTTATGGAGTGGTTGAAAAACAAGTTTTAATGACTCGAACATAGGTGTATGTAAACTTCCGACTTCAACTGTATATGATTTCCAGTTTACATAGAGTCCAGCGAAGTTCCTTGAGGGCCGTCTTTGTGTCTGCTTGAGGGGGAATGTACACAGATGTGACTATAACTGACGAGAATTCTCTTGGTTGGTAAAATGTCCGGCATTTGATTGTAAGGAATTTGGGTGGGCAAAATAACTTGAGTTCACCATGAGTCATTAATCATAAAGCATACACCCCATAGAGGTGTTTATCTCTGGTGCGATGCATGGCGAAGCCTGGTGGCTGAAACGATTCCAACAACATATCCCGAGAGTGTCATGTTTCCGTGAAACAGAGAATGTTACAATCTCGGATGTCTCTCTGGAAAGCAACCCTTACTCGAATTTCATCTACCTTGTTGTCAAGAGACTGGTATCCTCTGGAGCGGTGGACGATGTGCACATCTACGGAGCCTGACCAGGAGGCCGCTCCGTCTGCCCCTTCCGTGTTGTTCTTGGGTCGGATACTGGGATTAGATCCATTGTCCTGGGTGATTGTCCGAACAAAAGATCCACTTTGGGGAAGTAGTATTCCTGCTCATATTATTGGTAAGTTGACGTTGCTCTTATATCCAACAGTTCTTCCCAGCTGTATGTAATAAGACTTCAGATTTCCTGGGGTAACAATGTAAGATGTACATCAAAAAACTAAATACTGCGTAGTTTCTTAAGTTCCCTAAGTGCTCAAAGCGAGGCGACCATCTCTGCCGACGCCATCTTGCATCATTGCTGAGGATTTGTGTTTATTTAATACGTTTTAGAATAAGGACGTAACATAAGAAATTGTGAAAAAAAAGTAAATGGGGTCTGACATTTTTCTGAAGGCACTGTGCCTTCGGAAATTATTCAGAACCTTCCAGATTTTGTTACGTTACAGCCTTATTCTATTCTACAACCTAGCCTATGAATGAAAGTGATCAACATAGGTGAACGCAGGTCGAAAGAGAATTTTAAAGGTGACAGTGCCATGGACAGACCTTGACACATTCAATAATGCCTTGCACACTCTTTCCTGCATCTAGCTCATATTGGATAAATGTGGATATGTTCATCACCGTTTCCTTCTGTTTCCTTCCATTTAAGAAACGTTTTTGAACAAAACCAGCAGAATTAACAGTTTACTTTCATAGCCAGATACAAACAGGTTCTTGTATTCCTTCCGCATCTATGCGCCCTCCCCCTCTCACCTTTTCTCTTCACTTGTGGACTTCAAACACATCAGCTGTCGGTGACCAGGCGAGAAAAATAACTTTCCATGCCAAACCATATCATAACCGCTACACACAACCTAAATCATCGTCACTATATTAGCTAAAGTAACGTCATAGTCCCTTCATAGCTAATACATAACATATCATCCCTCTCTGTTTGAGCTAGGGAGTTAGAGTAGGCTAAACTAGCTAGCTAAATGTGCTACCTAAGAAATACAATACAGTGTGCTGTTGTAGATCTTCATTGCAAAATGATGTGTAAAATAAATTATTTGGTGACGTGAATATATGTAGTATAGTTTTATCTAAAAAGGATAACTGTTTTAATGTTTCACTTTATTTTTATGAAATTCACTAAGGAAGATCGTCCTCCCCTTCCTCCTCTGAAGAGATTTCACAGATTTCACAGAGTTTTGAAGAACATGTTGGAGAAACTTTTGTTATTGACCAAATACTTATTTTCCACCATCATTTGCAAATAAATTCAAAAAAAATCTTACAATGTGATTTTCTGCATTTTTTTTCTAATTTTGTCTGTCATAGTTAAAGTGTACCTATGATGAAAATACAGGCCTCTCTCATCTTTTTTTTAAGTGGGAGAACTTGCACAAGTGGGAGAACTTGCACAATTGGAAGGCTGACTAAATACTTTTTTGCCCCACTGTATGTTAGCTAACGTTTGTTTGCTAGCTAATTAAATTAAACTCTCAATTAAACTCTGACAAAGATATCGATAACTAACCTTGATTTCAAAATTAGGCATCTAGCTACTTTTATGAGCAAGGCAGATAACCCACGGGTGCCTAAGACGTTCCCCGGGTGCCTAAGACGTGGATGTCAATTATGGCAGCCCCCCCCCCCCCCCCCCCATACCTCTCTGATTCAGAGGGACTGGGTTAAATGCCGAAGACACATTTCAGTTGAATGCATTCAGTTGTACGACTGACTAGGTTTTCCCCTTTCTGCTTTTATGTAAAACTGTTAGTCATAATCAAGGGATTGGTTAGTTAGCATTAGCTAGCTAGCATTCATATGCTAAAACAACAAACAAATTATACATTTGTTTACCAACTTTTTATTTTAGGAGGGAAGGGTTGGTTATAGGTACAAAAACATCCCTAAAAATGGGTCGGGGTTATCTTCCTTTACAGAGTCAAGTGCTTCATATGTTTATATGCTTTAACTGTTCCTTGACTAGCACCATTTATTCTCGCTGTCGATAATTCTAATGGTATAACTTCTAACGGTAACTGCTGGTTAAATGGGAGAGTGAGCCAGTCACCATCTTAGAGAGAACAGTGCTGTCTGCCAGAAGTAATCTCCTCTGATTGATTGAGAGATTTAAGCAATTATCATTGTTAAGTAACATAAATCAATGCACTTCAAAATTAATTTTGGAACTTTGCCCCAGAAGCATTTGACTCCCACATCATATGAAGGAATGTGTCAACCTGATTTAGGGGACACAGTGAATCATTGGTAGTTGGCAGCAATTTCAAAACATTTCCTTGTGTTAAATACAGTCTGTGAACAAACTGAAAATGTATAAGTCGATGGTGTCACATTAACTCCCGCTGGTGTCACATTAACTCCCGCTGGTGTCACATTAACTCCCGCTGGTGTCACATTAACTCCCGCTGGTGTCACATTAACTCCCGCTGGTGTCACATTAACTCCCGATGGTGTCACATTAACTCCCGGTGGTGTCACATTAACTCCCGGTGGTGTCACATTAACTCCCGGTGGTGTCACATTAACTCCCGGTGGTGTCACATTAACTCCCGATGGTGTCACATTAACTCCCGATGGTGTCACATTAACTCCCGATGGTGTCACATTAACTCCCGCTGGTGTCACATTAACTCCCGCTGGTGTCACATTAACTCCCGCTGGTGTCACATTAACTCCCGCTGGTGTCACATTAACTCCCGCTGGTGTCACATTAACTCCCGCTGGTGTCACATGAACTCCCGATGGTGTCACATGAACTCCCGCTGCCTCTCTCCGGTGCTCGACGACACGCACATCTGCCACCATCGTTACGTGCAACCTGAGCCTCATGACATTCACCTGGACTCCCCTATATCTGTCACTCCCCTTGGTTCTTTTCCAGAGGCATTATTGACTCTGTTTCTGTTTCATGTCTGTACGCTTTTTGTGTTTCTTGTTTTGTACTATATTCTATTTATTATTACATTTGCACTTCCTCTACTTGCTTCCCGACATCTCTGAGTACAAGTTGCAGATGGTTCTGATTTTGGGATGCTAAGGTTATATTGTTCATATTATGTCCCGGTTAAAGGGTGGTTTAGATTCAATTAGATCTGTGCTCCATGTTTCTTGGGCTAGGCCCCTTTTTTTCTCAATTTACGCCTGAATGACGTGCCCAAAGTAAACTGCCTGTTATTCAGGCCCTGAAGCCAGGATATGCATATAATTGGTACCATTGGAAAGAAAACACTTTGACATTTGCAGAACTGTTAAAATAATTATGGAGAATATAATGTAATAATAATTTAGGAGAATATGTAGGAGAATATAACACAATAGATATGGTAGGATAAAATCCAAAGTATGTAAACTTCCGACTTCAACTGTATGTGAGTGAGATGTGAGTAAAAATCCTGAAAATAAGTGTTTTCATCAATCTAGATTGTAGCCGGTAGCAACAAGAACAAGCGCTGTGATGTGTGTGGACCCAAGAAGGACAGGAAGACACAGGACACATGAATCAAGTGCAAGAATTACATTTGCAACACACACACACAGTAAAACTCTGTCCCTCAAATGGTGTGCAGACCGGCCTTAATTTGTATTCAATTGGGCTCATTTATCATTTCCATAAAACACAGAATGTAAAACATGTCCTTTCAATTTGTTCAGTTAAAACCAATAAACATCAATAGAGATGAAAAGCTGGTTTAATTTTTATTTGTTCAAGATAAACATGATTATTCCACCAATGTCTTGATTATAATTGACTTATATCAATTACAAGCAATATAGACAGCGTACATGGTTAATATTTGCCAATTACCTCTGTTAGATCACTTTTATCAACTAAAACGCTGTTTTTTTTTTTTAAATCAAATTGGGGTTAGTCTAAATCTGTTGGCTTATCCCCTTGAGCCTCCTTGGCAGTGGAAAACCTGTTTTGCTTCTGGAAGGTCAAGATGAGTTTTGCCGGATAGATGACGCAACATCTCAGGTTTAGCTTGCTTAGCTGGGCTCTCACCTCGCTCCAGGTCGACACTCAGATCTGGGTAGATGCTGATCCTCTTCTCCGCATAGGTCAGAGCCCCGGATTCCCGCTTCAAGGCGAACAATTTGTCGTTTCACTTCAAAACTGTGGGCTTGTCCACTCATACACCGAGATCCGTTGAGGTGCTTTTTATCGCCATGGGACCCAGCTACTCTGCCCAAACAGTTCATAGAATGGATTATTCATGAAGGATGTTGACCACTTCAACACCCGTTTCGAGTCCTATGACCCACACATTTTAATTTAAGGTAATGATTTTTGAGGGATTCAGTTTTCTATTTTAGGAGATCGATTTCCACCTTCTAGTTTAGATTGCACTGTTTCCAGGTCAGGGAGTCATCCCTCTTGTCACATCGGCTGCTGTCTCTAAACTTTCCATTTTAGTTGAGTAGGAATCCACTATAGAAGTGATCAGGTCTAGAGATGAATTTATCGGTTTTAATTGCAAGTCGAAGGCAGAGGTAATTTCCTCACAAACAATCCCTCGGAAGGTAGCGGCCAACAGTTTCTGTTGTCGGGTGTTGAGAGCCATCGTGTTCCCACATCTGAATGGTGGATGGACAGAATATACTAGCCATGTTCCCACAGCTGAATGGTGGATGGACAGAATATACCAGCCATGTTCCACAGCTGAATGGTGGATGGACAGAATATACCAGCAATGTTCCACAGCTGAATGGTGGATGGACAGAATATACCAGCCATGTTCCCACATCTGAATGGTGGATGGACAGAATATACCAGCCATGTTCCACAGCTGAATGGTGGATGGACAGAATATACCAGCCATGTTCCCACAGCTGAATGGTGGATGGACAGAATATACCAGCCATGTTCCCACAGCTGAATGGTGGATGGACAGAATATACCAGCCATGTTCCACAGCTGAATGGTGGATGGACAGAATATATCAGCCATGTTCCACAGCTGAATGGTGGATGGACAGAATATACCAGCCATGTTCCACAGCTGAATGGTGGATGGACAGAATATACCAGCCATGTTCCACAGCTGAATGGTGGATGGACAGAATATACCAGCCATGTTCCACATCTGAATGGTGGATGGACAGAATATACCAGCCATGTTCCACAGCTGAATGGTGGATGGACAGAATATACCAGCCATGTTCCCACAGCTGAATGGTGGATGGACAGAATATACCAGCCATGTTCCCACAGCTGAATGGTGGATGGACAGAATATACCAGCCATGTTCCACAGCTGAATGGTGGATGGACAGAATATGCCAGCTGCCGGAGAGAAATAGACCTGCTATTGTTCTTTGTAATACAGTGAACATCTTACTGTGATGTAATATGTTGACAACTATTTGTAAATACGTCTGTTAATTCATAGTTATTTTCCAAAAGGAAGCCACAAGAAAGCAACAAATTTCAATGCATGCCTCCCGGACACGAAAACAGTTGTCCGTTCTCATAAAAGCCTATTGTGTATTGTCTAGGGCAACAATTTCATGAAGGACGGTACTAGCCTGAGAATGAGTCTTTGGAGCTAATATGCTACAAATACACATCAACGAGCATTCATCAACTTAACGTTACACAGCTGGTTGCATTCGGTGCTTTTAAGACAACTAGGAACTCAGGGGTAAAAAAAAAAGAGATCCTGTGTACTCTTCTAACATGTCAGGGAAATGTCTTATTTGGGACACCATACAACGGGAAGATAACTAACATGTACCAGCAGATAACATGCTGATAGCTACAGTATCTGTATTGATGTAACAGCAGATAACATGCTGATAGCTACAGTATCTGTATTGATGTAACAGCAGATAACATGCTGATAGCTACAGTATCTGTATTGATGTACCAGCAGGTAACATGCTGATAGGTACAGTATCCACCATTCAGCTGTTACATACAGCAGACAAAATGCTGATAGGTACAGTATCAGCTGGGATGAAATAGAATGAAATACAGGTGTAATATTTGCACATTGTTATATTAGCATGACACTGCTTCAACAATATTGTTGATTCTACATGGAACTTGATAGTTATCGAAACACTTTGTTGAGAATCTCTACAAAAGTTCAGCAAATTTGCACTCATATCATATTACTCTGTAGGCTGCTGGCCTCCTGGAGGAAGCTGGGTCAGTAACTACAGAGAGGTAAGAGAAGAGTTCCATCCTCCTGCATCTCACATCTGCCTGGAGTTATTACACTCTAACTGCAGTTATTGAACTCTGCCTGGAGTTATTAAACTCTACCTGGAGTTATTGAACTATGCCTGTAGTTATTGAACTCTACCTGCAGTTATTGAACTCTGCCTGGAGTTACTGAACTCTGCCTGGAGTTATTGAACTCTACCTGGAGTTATTCAACTATGCCTGGAGTTATTGAACTCTACCTGCAGTTATTGAACTCTGCCTGGAGTTATTGAACTCTACCTGGAGTTATTGAACTATGCCTGGAGTTATTGAACTCTACCTGCAGTTATTGAACTCTGCCTGGAGTTATTGAACTCTACCTGGAGTTATTGAACTATGCTTGGAGTTATTGAACTCTACCTGCAGTTATTGAACTCTGTCTGGAGTTATTGAACTCTTCCTGGAGTTATTGAACTCTACCTGGAGTTATTGAACTCTACCTGCAGTTTTTGAACTCTGCCTGGAGTTACTGAACTCTGCCTGGAGTTATTGAACTCTACCTGGAGTTATTGAACTATGCCTGGAGTTATTGAACTCTACCTGGAGTTATTGAACTATGCCTGCAGTTATTGAACTCTGCCTGGAGTTATTGAACTCTACCTGGAGTTATTGAACTATGCTTGGAGTTATTGAACTCTACCTGCAGTTATTGAACTCTGTCTGGAGTTATTGAACTCTTCCTGGAGTTATTGAACTCTACCTGGAGTTATTGAACTCTACCTGCAGTTTTTGAACTCTGCCTGGAGTTACTGAACTCTGCCTGGAGTTATTGAACTCTACCTGGAGTTATTGAACTATGCCTGCAGTTATTGAACTCTGTCTGGAGTTATTGAACTCTGCCTGGAGTTATTGAACTCTGCCTGGAGTTATTGAACTCTGCCTGCTGGACCCATGAGGCCAACTCTCATATCCAGGATGCAGTGTCATAGACTCCACCCCTCCTGTCATATCCAGGATGCAGTGTCATAGACTCCACCCCTCCTGTCATATCCAGGATGCAGTGTCATACACTCCACCCCTCCTGTCATATCCAGGATGCAGTCTCATACACTCCACCACTCCTGTCGTATCCAGGATGCAGTGTCATAGACTCCACCCCTCCTGTCATATCCAGGATGCAGTGTCATAGACTCCACCCCTCCTGTCACCTGACTGCATCTGTCCATTACCTGGAATACATTACATAGATGGAAGGGACTTCATCAGCCACTGGAGACTTGAAGACAGAACCTCAGAAGGCCAGTTCTGGGACAGCTGAAGGCCATGCTAGTTGTCGGACAGCTGAAGGCCATGCTAGTTGTGGGACAGCTGAAGGCCATGCTAGTTGTGGGACAGCTGAAGGCCATGCCAGTTCTGGGACAGCTGAAGGCCATGCTAGTTGTGGGACAGCTGCAATTGTACCATATTTGCTCCTTGTTCTATCTGTGGCTGTACTCTACACACATACTTTAATTTGCTAGGTAAAGTGTAGGCATACCGTCTTTATAAGCAAATCAATATGATAGCTTATTTACAGAATAAAATATTTTGTCTTTGTAAAACAAACACACTCATCAATGTTTTGTTGATAAATGTATCTACACTCAAGCTGGCCATGTTTGTGCAAACGTCACACACGTAGCCTACACCTGTTGTTTCATGTACATTACATATTCATATTCATTCCTTTACACTTGTGTGTATTAGGTAGTTGTTGTGAAATTGTTAGGTTAGATTACTTGTTAGATATTACTGCACGGTCGGAACTAGAAGCACAAGCATTTCGCTACACTCGCATTAACCATGTGTATGTGACAAATACAATTTGATTTGATTTGTTGTGGGGATATCATTAGTTCTGGGATTTGTCCCCCGGGGAAAGATCTAACAGCGGACATGAGGAGAGACGAGACGAGTTATAGAATATTGTGTTTACAGCTGAGCTGACTGAAGATCGGGGATTCAATTCGCAGTTGTTGCTGTGGTTTCCACATTAGAATGTATTTACATTTACATGAAGGGATAGAACTTCAAGTCGAAAGCTACTTTCATAGCAAGATATTGTAGAACAAGTGTTTTATGAAACACATTCCGGACACTGAGCACGGTTACATGCACACAAGAATGTGATTATTGTGAATAGTCAGGTAAATATAATAGTTTGTTTAAAAGAAGAATGATTTCCCTAATAATCTTGTTTACATGGGACACATCTGAAATCAGACTACTGATGGGACTGAAGTGCAGAAAATCGCCGATCAAAATAAACCTTCCACAACAGCGACCATGTTATTTTTGCGAAGGCTACTTGATTCTGAGTTCAGACATATAAAGTTTTTATCTGAAAACTATTTATAAAATGCATGCTTTCAGTTTTTCGGAACTCACTTCATTCGCGCATAAGAGGGAAGCTTTCGCTACCCGGTGCTGGCACATACTCAGATTAAAAACAGCACTGGAACACAGATTAAAAACACCACTGGAACGCA
The DNA here is from genome assembly GCF_045791955.1 of Oncorhynchus clarkii lewisi. Lineage (NCBI taxonomy): Eukaryota > Metazoa > Chordata > Actinopteri > Salmoniformes > Salmonidae > Oncorhynchus > Oncorhynchus clarkii. Next base: position 46,989,233 of record NC_092168.1, on the reverse strand, counting down.
GATTAAAAACACCACTAGAACGCAGATTAAAACACCACTGGAAAGCAGATTAAAAACACCACTGGAACGCAGATTAAAACACCACTGGAACGCAGATTAAAAACACCACTGGAACGCAGATTAAAAACACCACTGGAACGCAGATTAAAACACCACTGGAACGCAGATTAAAAACAACACTGGAACGCAGATTAAAAACACCACTGGAACGCAGATTAATTAAAAAACACCACTGGAATGCAGATTAGAAACACCACTGGAACGCAGATTAAAACACCACTGGAACGCAGATTAAAAAACATCACTGGAACGCAGATTAAAAAAACACCACTGGAATGCAGATTAAAAACACCACTGGAACGCAGATTAAAAAACACCACTGGAACGCAGATAAAAAAACACCACTGGAACGCAGATTATAAAACACCACTGGAATGCAGATTAAAAAACACCACTGGAACGCAGATTAAAAACACCACTGGAACGCAGATTAAAAAACACCACTGGAACGCAGATTAATAACACCACTGGAACGCAGATTAAAAAACACCACTGGAATGCAGATTAAAAACACCACTGGAACGCAGATTAAAAACACCACTGGAACGCAGATTAAAAACACCACTGGAACGCAGATTAAAAACACCACTGGAACGCAGATTAAAACACCACTGGAACGCAGATTAAAAACAACACTGGAACGCAGAATAAAAACACCACTGGAACGCAGATTAATTAAAAAACACCACTGGAAAGCAGATTAAAAACACCACTGGAACGCAGATTAAAACACCACTGGAACGCAGATTAAAAACACCACTGGAACGCAGATTAAAAACACCACTGGAACGCAGATTAAAACACCACTGGAACGCAGATTAAAAACAACACTGGAACGCAGATTAAAAACACCACTGGAACGCAGATTAATTAAAAAACACCACTGGAATGCAGATTAGAAACACCACTGGAACGCAGATTAAAACACCACTGGAACGCAGATTAAAAAACATCACTGGAACGCAGATTAAAAAAACACCACTGGAATGCAGATTAAAAACACCACTGGAACGCAGATTAAAAAACACCACTGGAACGCAGATAAAAAAACACCACTGGAACGCAGATTATAAAACACCACTGGAATGCAGATTAAAAAACACCACTGGAACGCAGATTAAAAACACCACTGGAACGCAGATTAAAAAACACCACTGGAACGCAGATTAATAACACCACTGGAACGCAGATTAAAAAACACCACTGGAATGCAGATTAAAAACACCACTGGAACGCAGATTAAAAACACCACTGGAACGCAGATTAAAAACACCACTGGAACGCAGATTAAAAACACCACTGGAACGCAGATTAAAACACCACTGGAACGCAGATTAAAAACAACACTGGAACGCAGAATAAAAACACCACTGGAACGCAGATTAATTAAAAAACACCACTGGAATGCAGATTAGAAACACCACTGGAACGCAGATTAAAACACCACTGGAACGCAGATTAAAAAACACCACTGGAACGCAGATTAAAAAAACACCACTGGAATGCAGATTAAAAACACCACTGGAACGCAGATTAAAAAACACCACTGGAACGCAGATAAAAAAACACCACTGGAACGCAGATTATAAAACACCACTGGAATGCAGATTAAAAAACACCACTGGAACGCAGATTAAAAACACCACTGGAACACAGATTAAAAAACACCACTGGAACGCAGATTAATAACACCAGTGGAACGCAGATTAAAAAACACCACTGGAATGCAGATTAAAAACACCACTGGAATGCAGATTAAAAACACCACTGGAACGCAGATTAAAAAACACCACTGGAACGCAGATAAAAAAAAACACCACTGGAACGCAGATAAAAAAACACCACTGGAACGCAGATTAAAACACCACTGGAACGCAGATTAAAAAACACCACTGGAACGCAGATTAAAAACACCACTGGAACGCAGATTAAAAAACACCACTGGAACGCAGATTAATAACACCACTGGAACGCAGATTAAACTGTTTAAATGTGCCAATAATCAGTTTAATTTCAAATAATTGGTGCGCACGTAAACATACTCACTGGCTCTTGCTGTTTTGGCATAGCTGTGATTGGACAGAGAAAATATCAGCTAGATAGTTTAGCCAACTGTAGCAATCCCCAAGCTCTGCTATGCTATGCTTTGCTAGCTAGCTGCTGTCAGCTTGGCTCAACACCAGGTCAACGCAGGATTTAGCCTACAAACATAGAATTGAATCAACAAATCATCTTGAGATGGTGAGTCAGTCAGGAAGGGGGAGAAGTCCTCAAATTCATAAAGTCGTTATCTCCATAGCAACGCCAGTTTATCTTACCTCTCTGTCACATAAATTACTCACTACTACCCCCCCTACACAACTCTCATTTGGGTTTTATAATGAGAACAGGAAGAAACACCTGCAGAACCACACCGACAAAACATAAATATAATTAAATTACATAATTTGTCTTCTAATGTAAGGGACCGGTGTCAACAGGAGGCTCACACTGAAACTCTAATAAATATGTACAGCACGTCGTGGAAGCTTGAAAATAGAGGCACCGCCCACATCTGCAGATTTTCATACTGCACCCCTTATTTAATTATTTTATTTATTAATAAATTCTCGAAAAAGAACCAAAGAAATGTGTTAAATTACCAGAGAATCTCACGTGGCCCATTATATAGGCAGTATTATTTTGGCTATATCAGCCAATAGGCTGTTTATAGACATAGACATATCGTTATGTATACAGTGGGGCATAAAAGTATTTAGTCAGCCACCAATTGTGCAAGTTCTCCCACTTAAAAAGATGAGGCCTGTAATTTTCATCATAGGTACACTTCAACTGTGACAGACAAAATGAGAATACAAATCCAGAAAATCACATTGTAGGATTTTTAATGAATTTATTTGCTAATTATGGTGGAAAATAACTATTTGGTCACCTACAAACAAGCAAGATTTCTGGCTCTCACAGACCTGTAACTTCTTCTTTAAGAGGCTCCTCTGTCCTCCCCTCGTTACCTGTATTAATGGCACCTGTTTGAACTTGTTATCAGTATAAAAGACACCTGTCCACAACCTCAAACAGTCACACTCCAAACTTCACTATGGCCAAGACCAAAGAGCTGTCAAAGGACACCAGAAACAAAATTGTAGACCTGCACCAGGCTGGAAAGGCTGAATCTGCAATAGGTAAGCAGCTTGGTTTGAAGAAATCAACTGTGGGAGCAAATATTAGGAAATGGAAGGCATACAAGACCACTGATAATCTCCCTCGATCTGGGGCTCCACGCAAGATCTCACCCCGTGGGGTCAAAATGATCACAAGAACAGTGAGCAAAAATCCCAGAACCACACGGGGGGACCTAGTGAATGACCTGCAGAGAGCTGAGACCAAAGTAACAAAGCCTACCATCAGTAACACACTACGCCGCCAGGGACTCAAATCCTGCAGTGCCAGACGTGTCCCCCTGCTTAAGCCAGTACATGTCCAGGCCCGTCTGAAGTTTGCTACAGAGCATTTGGATGATCCAGAAGAAGATTGGGAGAATTTCACATGGTCAGATGAAACCAAAATATAACTTTTTGGTAAAAACTCAACTCGTCGTGTTTGGAGGACAAAGAATGCTGAGTTGCATCCAAAGAACACCATACCTACTGTGAAGCATGGGGGTGGAAACATCATGCTTTGTGGCTGTTTTTCTGCAAAGGGTCCAGGACGACTGATCCGTGTAAAGGAAAAAATGAATGGGGCCATGTATCGTGAGATTTTGAGTGAAAACCTTCTTCCATCAGCAAGGGCATTGAAGATGAAACGTGGCTGGGTATTTCAGCATGACAATGATCCCAAACACACCGGCCGGGCAACGGAGTGGCTTCGTAAGAAGCATTTCAAGGTCCTGGAGTGGCCTAGCTAGTCTCCAGATCTCAACCCCATAGAAAATCTTTGGAGGGAGTTGAAAGTCTGTGTTGCCCAGCAACAGCCCCAAAACATCACTGCTCTAGAGGAGATCTGCATGGAGGAATGGGCCAAAATACCAGCAACAGTGTGTGAAAACTTTGTGAAGACTTACAGAAAACGTTTGACCTCTGTCATTGCCAACAAAGGGTATATAACAAAGTATTGAGATAAACTTTTATTATTGACCAAATACTTATTTTCCACCATAATTTGCAAATAAATTCATAAAAATCCTACAATGTGATTTTCTGGATTTTTTTCCCCCATTTTGTCTGTCATAGTTGAAGTGTACCTATGATGAAAATTACAGGCCTCTCTCATCTTTTTAAGTGGGAGAACTTGCACAATTGGTGGCTGACTAAATACTGTTTTGCCCCACTGTATATATAGACAATAGACATAGTTTTTAAAACAGAGTAAAGTTGGAGAGAGTTCTCTGTCCCAGAACTAGCATGGCCTCTTGATCTATACGTTTTCAAAATGAGACATATGACTGATCAAATATTTATTTGTATGTAATGCTGTAAACGTGGCCCATTATATAGGCTAGCACTATTATTTAGGCTATATCAGCCAATAGGCTATAAACTACAGCCTAATCCTATATAGGAAGTAAATATGCTTTGCATGATAACTGTCCATTGCTTCTCCTCCAGGCTATATCCTACTCTATTAAACGGAGACCACACCTGATCCACCTAGGGCGACCGAACTGGAAGCAGCAATAATGATGAGAGCTGACTCCCTTGCGCCTTCTCTTGGGCTACTTTTTGCATATAGGATACAGCCTACCTACATACACACCTTTTAAGAGGACGATTTGCAGGCAGAGACATATTAATGAATTGGTAATCAATATTTACTGAAAAAATGAAAAGGCTTAGCGATCGCTCACCATGGAAGCCTATGCTTTCTTTTTCTTTTTCAATTACATTTTTGTATTTTTTGTTGCTGTTTCACCTTGGTTGACCTCCAATTCTTTCCATAATCAAGATTTTTCACTATAGTAAATTATAATCGAATCATATTTAATAACATTTCCTTGAAAAGACAACCGTCACGTGATTCTCCGTCCTAGCATAGGCAACCTACTCTATTTCATTGAGACCTCACATATACTAGTACAATCCTGATCTGGAACCCCCAAACAGGAGAGGAGAGGGAGGCTCCTTAACTTGAAGCAGTGCATTCTGAGAGAGTGTGAATAATGCAGCAAATGATGTGTTCTTACTACAAACAGGAAGGCTAATGAACACAAAAAACACAGAAAGATGATAATTCGAGGGACAACTCAAAATATTTTTATCATAAAGTTGTCTGTGTCAACGCCCGATCCCAACCGTAGCATGAAAACAAATGCTGACCACATCAATGATCTCTGTCGTGACCACAGGTCCTGCGGGCATCCCGCCAAGAATTTAGCCCTCTACTTGAAAAGCTTGAAAAGCACAACAACAAAAAACTTGAAATCTTGTAAATCACTTCGCCAGCGCAAATGTCTTTCTTTGTGGTTTTCAGATGCAACTCCAACTGATCAAATTCTCTCCTGAATAAATGATGAAGCTACACGAGAAAAACAAGATAATGAAGAAATGAGGGAAGAGAAAGAGATTCTGCTGAAGTTGAATAATTTCTTCTCTCCGTCAGGGCCAGCTTGAGCTGAGCCTTCTCTAGCTAGACGCACAATATCAATCGGTCTCATCATTTCTCTTCTTTAACGCAGCCAGAGAGAAATAAAGCTCCACTGGTACTGTGTCAGCAGAAATCCACTTTTGCATCCCAGAATGCATCCCTACATTCCCTGCACAAAGGGCTCTGGTCAAAATTAGTGCACTACAGAAGAGAAAGAGATTCATCAGGAAGTATTTATACAGCTGGTACAATATTATTATTTAATTTCAGGCAATATTAATATCCTCTGTGATTTCAGACCGACAGTACGTGGCAGTTGCCGCTTTCCAGATAACCACCTGAAAAAACATCAGGAATAATATTGAATTTACATGAGCGAGAAACAGGCTACCGAGTGAGCGTGGACCAAGTGCCAAATGGCACCTTATTTACTTTGTAGTGCACTACATTTGATAATGGCCCTGGTCAAAATTAGTGCACTATATAGTGAAAAAGGGAGCAATTTGCCAGACGGATTACCAGGACGTGCACTCAAAGCACGGACCAACTGTCAAGTGTCTTCACTGACATTTTCAACATCTCCCTGACCCAGTCTGTAATACCTACATGTTTCAAGCAGACCACCATAGTCCCTGTGCCCAAGGAAGTGAAGGTAACCTGTCTAAATGATTACCGCCCGTAGCACTCACATCAGTAGCCATGAAGTGTTTTGAAAGGCTGGTCATGGCTCACAACAACATCATCCTCCTGGACACCCTAGACCCACTCCAATTCACATACCGACCGAACAGATCCACAGATGAGGCAATCTCAATAACACTCCGCACTGCCCTTTCCCACCTGGACGAAAGGAACCCCTATGTGAGAATGCTAGTCATTGACTACAGCTCAGCGTTCAACACCATAGTGTCCATGAAGCACAACACTAAGGTAAGGACTCTGGGACTAAACACCTCTCTGCATCTGGATCTTGGACTTCCTGACGGGCTGCACCCAGGTGGTAAGAGTAGGCAACAACACATCTGCCACACTGACCCTCAACACAGGGGCCTCTCAGGGGTGCGTGCTTAGTCCCCTCCTGTACTCCCTGTTCACCCACGACTCCAACACCATCATTAAGTTTGCAGAAGGCACAACGGTGTAATGCCTGACGATGATGATGAAACAGCCTATAGGGAAGAGGTCAGAGACCTGGCAGTGTGGTGCCAGGACAACAACCTCTCCCTCAACGTCAGCAAGACAAAGGAGCTGAACGTGGACAACAGGAAACGGAGGGCTGAACAGGCCCCCATTAACATCGACGGGGCTGAAGTGGAGCAGGTTGAGAGTTTCAAGTTCCTTTGTGTCCACGTCACCAACAAACTATCATGGTCCAAAAATACCAAGACAGTCGTGAAGAGGGCACGACAAAACCTTTTCCCCTTCAGGAGACTGAAAAGATTTGACATGGGTCCCCAGATCCTCAAAAGTTTCTACTGCTGCACCATCGAGAGCATCCTGACCGGTTGCATCCCCAACTGGTATGGCAACTGCTCGGCATCTGACCGTAAGCCTCTACAGAGGGTAGTGTGAACGGACCAGTACATCACTGGGTACAAGCTTCCTGCCATACAGGACCTAAAGTAATAGGCAGAAGAGGAATGCCCATAAAGGCCATAAAATTGTCAAAGACTCCAGTCACCCAAGTTATAGACTGTTTTCTTTGCTACCGCACGGCAAGCGGTACCGGAGCGCCAAGTCTAGGACCCAAAGGCTCCTCAACAGCTTCTACCCCAAAGCCATAAAGCTCAAAGCCATAAGACAAATTACCTCAACCAGCCTGTACCTCTGCACACTGACTCGGTACCGGTGCCCCCTGTATATAGCCTCCACACTGACTCGGTACCGGTGTCCCCTGTATATAGCCTCCACACTGACTCGGTACTGGTACCCCCTGTATATAGCCTCCACATTGACTCTGTACCGGTACCCCCTGTATATAGCCTCCACATTGACTCTGTACCGTAATACCCTGTATATAGCCTCCACATTGACTCTGTACCGTAATACCCTGTATATAGCCTCCACATTGACTCTGTACCGTAATACCCTGTATATAGCCTCCACATTGACTCTGTACCGTAATACCCTGTATATAGCCTCGTTATTGTTATTCTTATTGTGTTAATTTTTATTATTATTATTTGTAACTTTAGTCTAGTCGGTAAATATTTTCTTAACTCTTCCTGAACTGCACTGTTGGTGAAGGGCTTGTAAGTAAGCATTTCACGGTAAGGTCTACACTTGTTGTATTCAGCGCATGTGACAAATGAAGTTTGATTTGAATTTGGGAAGCAGGAATGGAGTGACTCAGCTGCCTGTCTGGTACTGCGGCGTCCGTTTAGAGAGTCGACAGTTCAGTGACTCAGCTGCCTGTCTGGTACTGAGGCCTCCGTTTAGAGAGTCGACAGTTCAGTGACTCAGCTGCCTGTCTGGTACTGAGGCGTTCGTTTAGGGAGTCGACAGTTCAGTGACTCAGCTGCCTGTCTGGTACTGAGGCGTTCGTTTAGGGAGTCGACAGTTCAGTGACTCAGCTGCCTGTCTGGTACTGAGGCCTCTCTGCAGAGAGTCGACAGTTCAGTGACTCAGCTGCCTGTCTGGTACTGAGGCCTCCGTTTAGAGAGTCGACAGTTCAGTGAGTCAGCTGCCTGTCTGGTACTGAGGCCTCTCTGCAGAGAGTCAACAGTTCAGTGACTCAGCTGCCTGTCTGGTACTGAGGCCTCTCTGCAGAGAGTCGACAGTTCAGTGACTCAGCTGCCTGTCTGGTACTGAGGCCTCTCTGCAGAGAGTCGACAGTCCACATCCACACAAAACAAGATGCCAAGATAATGTGGAGAGACAAGAAGAAATGACAGATCTATGTGGGATTCCAGATAGGGCCTAAGTGCATGCCTGCGGTACCATATAATCACTGTCAGTGTGCACGTAAGTGTGTTTACATACAAACACACAGCAAAGAGACACACACACAGCAAAGACACACATACAGACATCAAAGACACACACACACACACACACACACACACACACACACACACACACACACACACACACACACACACACACACACACACACACACACGTCAGCATTTTATCCATTAATTGGCAGCCATCTTCAGCCTCACACACACAGAGACACAGAGACACACACGCACGTATGCTGACTCTACGCAAGCACACACACACACACACACAGTTCCAGAATCAGTGGAGTGTATCAACCATCTGAGTCCTGTGTTAATGAATGGGATTAGAGGAGAGTGAAGGATTTTGGGAAGGTTCAGGAGAGCAGGCCTCAGGAGACAGACTCATGTCAATTCAATATGCATAAGCAACCTATTCCCTACATTGTGCACCACTTATTTTACCAGGGCCTATATAGGGAGTAGGGTGCAGTTTTGGATGCCACCAAGGGCTCTAGAGACAGACAGATGTCAATTCAATTAAATATTCATAGCGTCAAACTCACATTCTGTCTGTCCAATTCTGTCCGCTATTACTAAAGATAAAAAATAGATGTAATTTGTATAGAGAGTTACCTTTGAGGACTTTACCATTAAAAGTTTGCTAATCTGATTATCGACATTAAAACACTTCTTTAATGCAGTGTACAAGTCAGACACCCACTCGCAAATGCACGCGCAAACACACACACACACGCTGTGCCATAGAAACACACAGATCAGTCAGGGATAATCCAAAGGACACTGGAAGGTCAATCCATTACCACTTCCTCTACTTAGAGAACTATCTTGATTTGAGAGCTTTCAGAAAGAGAGAGAGAGATACAGATACAGAGAGAGAGAGAGACAGAGAGAGAGAGAGAGAAAGAGACAGAGACAGAGAGAGAAACAGAGAGACAGAGAGAGACAGAGAGAGACAGAGAGAGAGAGAAAGAGACAGAGAGAAACAGAGAGAGACAGAGACAGAAAGAGAGAGAAAGAGACAGAGAGAAACAGAGAGACAGAGACAGAGAGAGAAAGAGAAAGAGAGAAAGCGAAAGAGAGAGAGAAAGAGAAAGAGAGAGAGCGAAAGAGAGAGAGATAGGAGAGAAAGAGAGAGAGAACAAAGGAGAGAGATAGGAGAGAAAGAGAGAGAGAAAAAAGGAGAGAGAGAGAGAGAGAGAGAGTGTGTGAGAGAGAGAGAGCGACAGAGAGACAGAGAGAGAGAGAGAGAGAGAGAGAGAGAGAGAGAGAGAGTGAGAGATTACTATTATCGGTCCACTGCCATGGGTTCACAACCTAATTAGCTTATAGATTATTGAAGTAAGAATTGACCTTCAAAAAGTATTTCAACCTGCTCAACTTCGGTGAGTTGTGAACTTTCAACATGTTCCTAACCACTTCAGAGGAAGGCTAACAAAATAAATGCCTAACCTAATTCCAGTCGATCACAGTACAAAACGATACTGTACTCATTTCCAAATATCATGAAGTTACACTGTTTAGATACGGACATGTTCAATAACACTTAATAATAAAGGTACCCTGAATGAAAGGTTTATAAGGGGTTTATGTACACAGTTTATAGACATGTTATCATGGTATGTCTCAGCGTTCAGTTTGTATCAACTGAGGTTGAGGTGAATTGTTGAAAGGTTGAGGAACAGAGTGAGAGAGAAATAGAGAGACAGAGAGAGGTTGAGGTGAATGTAGACTGGTGTAATATTACTGAAACTGTTATAGAGGCCCCAAGATGGTGAGGATGGCTTCGCTGATAATCAACAACGTCGAATACAATGTATTTTTTTTTCACCTCGTGTGATTCCGTCACTGACTCAGGAAAGATCACTGGAATCTGTACGGTGGTCAACAGTTATCTGTACGTTATCATGGGGATCATCATTGTGGTTGTCATCCTCAGCTTCATCCTCATCCTCATCCTCATCATTATCCTCACCATCATCACCCTCATCATCATCATTTTCCTCACCTTCATCATCCGCACCCTTATCCTCATCCTCACCCTCATCCTCACCCTGAAAGAGAGGAGGGAGAGAGAGAGCGAGAGAGACAGAGACAGAGACAGAGAGAGAGAGAGAGAGAGAGAGAGAGAGAGAGAGAAAAAGAGAGACAGAGAGCGAAAGAGAGAGAGAGAGAGAGAGCAAGAGAGAGAGAGAGAAAGAGAGAGCGAGAGAGAGAGAGAGAAAGAGAGAGCAAGAGAGAGAGAGAGAGAGAGAGAGAGAGCGAGAGAGAGAGACAGAGAGAGAGAGAGAGAGAGAGAGAGAGAGAGAGAGAGATGCAATGGTTAAAACAGGTTTCTAGCCAACCTTTTCATGCGATTGAAGTACTATACTACTACTACTACACTATACTATACATGTCGGATAAAAAAAATTGATGACAGACATGATGGAAATACAACATTTCTCAGTAAACTTTCTAAATGTCAACAAAAAAAATGGATCCTTTTGTGTCAGTGGAAACGCTTTTATGTGCAAATAATGTTATAATATTGCAATTCAAGGGCTCAGACACGAGACGTATGTGACAGGGACTACAGACAATCAATCAACTACAAATGGAGACCAACGTCTTGCTTCCGGACAGACTAAACACCTTCTTCGCACGCTTTGAGAATAACACACACACACACACACACACACACACACACACACACACATACACACCGACGCGGCCGACGAGGTCCGCTACCAAGGACTGTGGGCCCTCCTACTCCTACTCTCGCCGACGTGAGTAAAACATTTAAACGTGTTAACCCTCGCAGGGCTGCCGGCCCAGACGAAATCCTTAGCAGCATCCTCAGAGCGTGTGCAAACCAGCTGGCTGGAGTGTTTACGGACATTTTCGATCTCTCCCTATCCCAGTCTGCTGTCCCCACACGCTTCAAGATGGCCACCATTGATCCTGTACCCAAGAAGGCAAAGGGAGCTGAACTTCTGTTATGAAGTGCTTTGAGAGACTAGTTAAGGATCATATCACCTCCACCTTACCTGACACCCTAGACCCACTTCAATTTGCTTACTGACCCAATAGATCCACAGACGACGCAATCACCATCACACTGCACACTGCCCTATCCCATCTGGACAAGAGGAATACCTATGTAAGAATGTTGTTTATTGACTACAGCTCAGCCTTCAACAAAATAGTACCCTCCAAAAGGGAGCTGAACTTCTGTTATGAAGTGCTTTGAGAGACTAGTTAAGGATCATATCACCTCCACCTTACCTGACACCCTAGACCCACTTCAATTTGCTTACTGACCCAATAGATCCACAGACGACGCAATCACCATCACACTGCACACTGCCCTATCCCATCTGGACAAGAGGAATACCTATGTAAGAATGTTGTTTATTGACTACAGCTCAGCCTTCAACAAAATAGTACCCTCCAAGCTCATCATTCAGGCCCTGGGTCTGAACCCCGCCCTGTGCAACTGGATCTTGGACTTCCTGACGGGCCGCCCCCCAGGTGGTGAAGGTAGGAGACATCACCTCCACTCCGCTGATCCCAAACACTGGGCCCCCACAAGGTGCGTGCTCAGCCTCGTCCTGTACTCCCTGTTCACCCATGACTGCGTGGCCAAGCACGTCTCCAACTCAATCATCAAGTTTGCAGATGACACAACAGTAGTGGGCTTGATCACCAACGATAACAAGACAGCCTTACTGTGAGGGCTCCGGGAGTGTGTTGCCTGAAAAACAACCTCTCACTCAACGTCAACAAAACAAAGGAGATGATTGTGGACTTCAGGAAACCGCAGAGGCAGCACGCCCTGTATCCACATTGATGGGTCCGCAGTGGAGAAGGTGGAAAGCTTCAAGCTCCTTGGTGACAAACTGAAATGGACCACAGACAGTGTGGTGAAAAAGGTGCAACAGAGCCTAAAACCCTGACAAACTTTTACAGCTGTACAATTGAAGGTGAGGTCAGTACAGGTGCATCAAAGCTGGGACCGAGAGACTGAAACACAGCTTCAATCTCAAGGCCATCAGACTGTTAAACAGCTGTCACCAGCACATTAGAGGCTGCTGCCTATAGACAGACTAGGAATCACCACTTTAAGTAATGGAACACTAGTCACTTTAATGTTCACATGTCTTGCATTACTCATCTCATATGCATATACTGTATTCTATACTATTCTACTGCATCTTAGTCACTTTAATAATGTTTACATACTCATCTGTACTGTATATACTGTATTCTATACTAGTCTACTGCATCTTAGTCCGTTCCGCTCTGACATCACTCGTCCATATGTATAAAGTCTTAATTCATTCCTTACCCAGATGTGTGTATTGGGTGTATGTTGTGTAATTTGTTAGATATTACTTGTTAGATATTAATGCACTGTCGGAGCTAGAAACACAAGCACTCCGCTACACCCGCAATTACATCGGCTATAAACAAGTGTAGGTGACCAATAACATTTGATTTGAATAACCATCCTATTGGACTAAACTCGATGATATGTTGTCTGTTTTTTTCCCACAATGACTTGCAGTTTATTAGGCTAAAGATTAAATAAATGATGATGAACTTCACAGGGTGGTGAGGAGCTTGATGCTACTTTCCAATAAATATCTAATAAATAAAATATTCTGGTGACGATCGATGTTCAGCTGCAGTTTGACAAATGAAAATAATCTTACTCTTTTGTCTTTAAAATAATATTCTCATCGTGTAGCCCAGGGACGGACAACTGAATTAAAAACTCAGATGGGGACTCAGTCAATTTAGAAATGTGGTTGTGTATCAGCAGTTGTTTTCTGGTTTTGGCAGTTGCCGATAGTCAATAAAGCCCATGTCAGCAAATTTGTTTTAGATTGCTAAATTAGTTATCATGGTGGAATTACTGGCCGGGGGGGGGGGGGGAGCTCCTTTGATTTAGTTAGTAAGTCTCTCACAGATATCCTATTAAAAAACTGCAAACATTTCTCTCCACCCCTGTGGCAAAATGTGTAGAATTGCACGAAATTAACTAAAAATGTATAACAATTTCTCTTCGCTGTCCACAGGCGGGCCACTAAAATTGTTTTGCTCGGAAGTAGAGTTGAAAATGTGACGGAGCTTCAGGTGCTCCTGCAGAACTGGTGGTCAGTTCAGAGTCAGACTCAGAGCAGGAACCTTCAGGTATAACTGAAGAGCACAAACCTAAACATGGAGGCTATGATTTTAGATTAATCTAATATTTATTTTAGTTGAAAATGTGATGGAAACACTTTTAACTTGTAAATTGACAGCAAAGGGTATTTTATGTGAACTACATCGTCACAGCCTTTTACCCACAACAAGACAATGTGATGGGAACACGTCTATGGAGGGGAATTGCTCATATTGTTTTTAAGCAGATTTAAGTAGAATAATCACGTGAAAATCTGTCATCAATTAGATGGAAAGAGAGAGACATACAGAGGAACAGAGTGAGAGAGAAATTAGAGAGACAGAGAGCGAGAGAGAGCGAGAGCGAGAGAGAGCAAGAGAGAGAGAGAGACAGAGAGAGAGAAAGAGAGTGAGACAGAGAGAGAGAGAGAGAGAGAGAGAGAGAGAGAGAGAGATAGAGAGACAAAGAGAGAGAGACAGAGACAGAGACAGAGAGAGACAGAGAGAGAGAGAGAGAGAGAGAGAGAGAGAGAGAGAGAGAGAGAAAGAGAGTGAGACAGAGAGAGAGAGAGATTCAATGGCCTCGAAGGGAACAAACAGATTGTGTGTTATCATTTAAAACACAGCAGGAGATTCCAGGATTATAAAGAGAGCTGAATACTTACTATGCAAATCAGATAAATTCACACCACACGTCTTACAGAATTACACACTTTAAATAAATACACGCTTTAGCATTAAACATTTCTCTAGTCACTGTTAGAAAGAAGTAAGGGGACAATATAACACAACGTGTAGGGGACAATATAACACAACATGTAGGGGACAATATAACACAACGTGTAGGGGACAATATAACACAACAATATAACACAACATGTAGGGGACAATATAACACAACGTGTAGGGGACAATATAACACAACGTGTAGGGGACAATATAACACAACATGTAGGGGACAATATAACACAACGTGTAGGGGACAATATAACACAACATGTAGGGGACAATATAACACAACATGTAGGGGACAATATAACACAACATGTAGGGGACAATATAACACAACGTGTAGGGGACAATATAACACAACTTGTAGGGGACAATATAACACAACGTGTAGGGGACAATATAACACAACATGTAGGGGACAATATAACACAACATGTAGGGGACAATATAACACAACGTGTAGGGGACGTCGTGTAGGGGACAATATAACACAACGTGTAGGGGACGTCGTGTAGGGGACAATATAACACAAAGTGTAGGGGACAATATAACACAACTTGTAGGGGACAATATAACAACGTGTAGGGGACAATAAAACACAACGTGTAGGGGACAATATAACACAACATGTAGGGGACAATACAACACAACGTGTAGGGGGACAATATAACACAACGTGTAGGGGACAATATAACACAACGTGTAGGGGACGTCGTGTATGGGACAATATAACACAACGTGTAGGGGACAATATAACACAATGTGTAGGGGACAATATAACAACATGTAGGGGACAATATAACACAACGCGTAGGGGACGTCGTGTAGGGGACAATATAACACAACATGTAGGGGACGTCGTGTAGGGGACAATATAACACAACGTGTTTCGGACAATATAACACAACTTGTAGGGGACAATATAACAACGTGTAGGGGACAATATAACACAACGTGTAGGGGACAATATAACACAATGTGTAGGGGACGTTGTGTAGGGGACAATATAACACAACGTGTAGGGGACGTCGTGTAGGGGACAATATAACACAACGTGTAGGGGACAATATAACACAACGTGTAGGGGACAGTTTAACACATCTTGTAGGTGGACAATATAACACAACATGCAGGGGGACAATATAACACAACATGTAGGGGACAATATAACACAACATGTAGGGGACAATATAACAACATGTAGGGGACAATATAACACAACTTGTAGGGGACAATATAACAACATGTAGGGGACAATATAACACAACGTGTAGGGAGACAATATAACACAACGTGTAGGGAGTCAATATAACACAACGTGTAGGGGACAATATAACACAACGTGTAGGGGACAATATAACACAACATGTAGGGGACAATATAACACAACGTGTAGGGGACAATATAACACAACATGTAGGGGACAATATAACACAACATGTAGGGGACAATATAACACAACATGTAGGGGACAATATAACACAACGTGTAGGGGACGGTATAACACAACGTGTAGGGGACAATATAACACAACGTGTAGGGGACAATATAACACAACATGTAGGGGACAATATAACACAACATGTAGGGGACAATATAACACAACATGTAGGGGACAATATAACACAACGTGTAGGGGACGGTATAACACAACGTATAGGGTTACAATATAACACAACATGTAGGGGACAATATAACACAACGTGTAGGGGACAGTTTAACACATCTTGTATGGAGACAATATAACACAACATGTAGGGGACAATATAACAACATGTAGGGGACAATATAACACAACGTGTAGGGGACAATATAACACAACTTGTGGGGGACAATATAGCACAACATTTAAGGTGACAATACAACACAAATTGTAGGGGGACAATATAACACAACGTGTAGGGGGACAATATAACACAACGTGTAGGGGACAATATAACACAACGTGTAGGGGACAATATAACACAACGTGTAGGGGACAGTATAAGACAACATGTAGGGGACAATATAACACAACATGTAGGGGACAATATAACACTACGTGTATGGGACAATATAACACAACTTGTAGGGGACGTCGTGTAGGGGACAATATAACACAACATGTAGGGGGACAATATAACACAACATGTAGGGCACAATATAACACAACATGTAGGGGACAATATAACACAACGTGTAGGGGACAATATAACACAACATGTAGGGGACAATATAACACAACGTGTAGGGGACAGTTTAAAACATCTTGTAGGGAGACCATATAACACAACGTGTAGGGGATAATATAACACAACTTGTGGGGGACAGTATAACACAACGTGTAGGGGACAATGTAACACAACTTGTAGGGGACAATATAACACAACGTGTAGGGGACAATGTAACACAACGTGTAGGGAGACAATATAACACAACGTGTAGGGGACAATGTAACACAACTTGTAGGGGACAATATAGCACAACATGTAGGGGACAATATAACACAACGTGTAGGGAGACAATATAACACAACGTGTAGGGGACAATATAGCACAACATGTAGGGGGACAATATAACACAATGTGTAGGGGACAGTATAAGACAACGTGTAGGGGACAATATAACACAACATGTAGCGGACAATATAACACTACGTGTAGGGGACAATATAACACAACTTGTAGGGGACGTCGTGTAGGGGACAATATAACACAGCGTGTAGGGGACAATATAACACAATGTGTAGGGGACAATATAACACAACGTGTAGGGGACAATATAACACAACATGTAGAAGACAATATAACACAACGTGTATGGACAATATAACACAACGTGTAGGGGACAATTTAACACAACGTGTAGGGGACAATATAACACAACTTGTAGGGGACAATATAACAACGTGTAGGGGACAATGTAACACAACGTGTAGGGGACAATATAACACAACATGTAGGGGACAATATAACACAACATGTAGGGGACAATATAACACAACATGTAGGGGACAATATAACACAACGTGTAGGGGACAGTTTAACACATCTTGTATGGAGACAAAATAACACAACATGTAGGGGACAATATAACAACATGTAGGGGACAATATAACACAACGTGTAGGGAGACAATATAACACAATGTGTAGGGGACAATATAACACAACTTGTAGGGGACAATATAACACAACGTGTAGGGGACAATATAACACAACTTGTGGGGGACAATATAGCACAACATTTAAGGTGACAATACAACACAAATTGTAGGGGGACAATATAACACAACGTGTAGGGGGACAATATAACACAACGTGTAGGGGACAATATAACACAACGTGTAGGGGACAATATAACACAACGTGTAGGGGACAGTATAAGACAACGTGTAGGGGACAATATAACACAACATGTAGGGGACAATATAACACAACTTGTAGGGGACGTCGTGTAGGGGACAATATAACACAACTTGTAGGGGACAATATAACAACATGTAGGGGACAATATAACACAACGTGTAGGGAGACAATATAACACAACGTGTAGGGGACAATATAACACAACGTGTAGGGGACGTCGTGTAGGGGACAATATAACACAACGTGTAGGGAGTCAATATAACACAACGTGTAGGGGACAATATAACACAACGTGTAGGGGACAATATAACACAACATGTAGGGGACAATATAACACAACGTGCAGGGTGACAATATAACACAACGTGTAGGGGACAATATAACACAACATGTAGGGGACAATATAACACAACGTGTAGGGGACAATATAACACAACATGTAGGGGACAATATAACACAACATGTAGGGGACAATATAACACAACATGTAGGGGACAATATAACACAACGTGTAGGGGACGGTATAACACAACGTATAGGGTTACAATATAACACAACATGTAGGGGACAATATAACACAACGTGTAGGGGACAGTTTAACACATCTTGTATGGAGACAATATAACACAACATGTAGGGGACAATATAACAACATGTAGGGGACAATATAACACAACGTGTAGGGGACAATATAACACAACTTGTGGGGGACAATATAGCACAACATTTAAGGTGACAATACAACACAAATTGTAGGGGGACAATATAACACAACGTGTAGGGGGCGTCGTGTAGGGGACAATATAACACAACGTGTAGGGGACAATATAACACAACGTGTAGGGGACAGTTTAACACATCTTGTAGGTGGACAATATAACACAACATGTAGGGGGACAATATAACACAACGTGTAGGGGACAATATAACACAACATGTAGGGGACAATATAACACAACATGTAGGGGACAATATAACAACATGTAGGGGACAATATAACACAACTTGTAGGGGACAATATAACAACATGTAGGGGACAATATAACACAACGTGTAGGGAGACAATATAACACAACGTGTAGGGAGTCAATATAACACAACGTGTAGGGGACAATATAACACAACGTGTAGGGGACAATATAACACAACATGTAGGGGACAATATAACACAACGTGCAGGGTGACAATATAACACAACGTGTAGGGGACAATATAACACAACATGTAGGGGACAATATAACACAACGTGTAGGGGACAATATAACACAACATGTAGGGGACAATATAACACAACATGTAGGGGACAATATAACACAACATGTAGGGGACAATATAACACAACGTGTAGGGGACGGTATAACACAACGTATAGGGTTACAATATAACACAACATGTAGGGGACAATATAACACAACGTGTAGGGGACAGTTTAACACATCTTGTATGGAGACAATATAACACAACATGTAGGGGACAATATAACAACATGTAGGGGACAATATAACACAACGTGTAGGGGACAATATAACACAACTTGTGGGGGACAATATAGCACAACATTTAAGGTGACAATACAACACAAATTGTAGGGGGACAATATAACACAACGTGTAGGGGGACAATATAACACAACGTGTAGGGGACAATATAACACAACGTGTAGGGGACAATATAACACAACGTGTAGGGGACAGTATAAGACAACATGTAGGGGACAATATAACACAACATGTAGGGGACAATATAACACTACGTGTATGGGACAATATAACACAACTTGTAGGGGACGTCGTGTAGTGGACAATATAACACAACATGTAGGGGGACAATATAACACAACATGTAGGGCACAATATAACACAACATGTAGGGGACAATATAACACAACGTGTAGGGGACAATATAACACAACATGTAGGGGACAATATAACACAACGTGTAGGGGACAGTTTAAAACATCTTGTAGGGAGACAATATAACACAACGTGTAGGGGATAATATAACACAACTTGTGGGGGACAGTATAACACAACGTGTAGGGGACAATGTAACACAACTTGTAGGGGACAATATAACACAACGTGTAGGGGACAATGTAACACAACGTGTAGGGAGACAATATAACACAACGTGTAGGGGACAATGTAACACAACTTGTAGGGGACAATATAACACAACATGTAGGGGACAATATAACACAATGTGTAGGGAGACAATATAACACAACATGTAGGGGGACAATATAGCACAACATTTAAGGTGACAATACAACACAACGTGTAGGGGGACAATATAACACAACATGTAGGGGGACAATATAGCACAACATGTAGGGGACAATATAACACAACGTGTAGGGAGACAATATAACACAACATGTAGGGGGACAATATAACACAATGTGTAGGGGACAGTATAAGACAACGTGTAGGGGACAATATAACACAACATGTAGCGGACAATATAACACTACGTGTAGGGGACAATATAACACAACTTGTAGGGGACGTCGTGTAGGTGACAATATAACACAGCGTGTAGGGGACAATATAACACAATGTGTAGGGGACAATATAACACAACGTGTAGGGGACAATATAACACAACATGTAGAAGACAATATAACACAACGTGTATGGACAATATAACACAACGTGTAGGGGACAATTTAACACAACGTGTAGGGGACAATATAACACAACTTGTAGGGGACAATATAACAACGTGTAGGGGACAATGTAACACAACGTGTAGGGGACAATATAACACAACATGTAGGGGACAATATAACACAACATGTAGGGGACAATATAACACAACATGTAGGGGACAATATAACACAACATGTAGGGGACAATATAACACAACGTGTAGGGGACAGTTTAACACATCTTGTATGGAGACAATATAACACAACATGTAGGGGACAATATAACAACATGTAGGGGACAATATAACACAACGTGTAGGGAGACAATATAACACAATGTGTAGGGGACAATATAACACAACTTGTAGGGGACAATATAACACAACGTGTAGGGGACAATATAACACAACTTGTGGGGGACAATATAGCACAACATTTAAGGTGACAATACAACACAAATTGTAGGGGGACAATATAACACAACGTGTAGGGGGACAATATAACACAACGTGTAGGGGACAATATAACACAACGTGTAGGGGACAATATAACACAACGTGTAGGGGACAGTATAAGACAACGTGTAGGGGACAATATAACACAACATGTAGGGGACAATATAACACAACTTGTAGGGGACGTCGTGTAGGGGACAATATAACACAACTTGTAGGGGACAATATAACAACATGTAGGGGACAATATAACACAACGTGTAGGGAGACAATATAACACAACGTGTAGGGGACAATATAACACAACGTGTAGGGGACATCGTGTAGGGGACAATATAACACAACGTGTAGGGAGTCAATATAACATAACGTGTAGGGGACAATATAACACAACGTGTAGGGGACAATATAACACAACATGTAGGGGACAATATAACACAACGTGCAGGGTGACAATATAACACAACGTGTAGGGGACAATATAACACAACATGTAGGGGACAATATAACACAACGTGTAGGGGACAATATAACACAACATGTAGGGGACAATATAACACAACATGTAGGGGACAATATAACACAACATGTAGGGGACAATATAACACAACGTGTAGGGAGACAATATAACACAACATGTAGGGGGACAATATAACACAATGTGTAGGGGACAGTATAAGACAACGTGTAGGGGACAATATAACACAACATGTAGCGGACAATATAACACTACGTGTAGGGGACAATATAACACAACTTGTAGGGGACGTCGTGTAGGTGACAATATAACACAGCGTGTAGGGGACAATATAACACAATGTGTAGGGGACAATATAACACAACGTGTAGGGGACAATATAACACAACATGTAGAAGACAATATAACACAACGTGTATGGACAATATAACACAACGTGTAGGGGACAATTTAACACAACGTGTAGGGGACAATATAACACAACTTGTAGGGGACAATATAACAACGTGTAGGGGACAATGTAACACAACGTGTAGGGGACAATATAACACAACATGTAGGGGACAATATAACACAACATGTAGGGGACAATATAACACAACATGTAGGGGACAATATAACACAACATGTAGGGGACAATATAACACAACGTGTAGGGGACAGTTTAACACATCTTGTATGGAGACAATATAACACAACATGTAGGGGACAATATAACAACATGTAGGGGACAATATAACACAACGTGTAGGGAGACAATATAACACAATGTGTAGGGGACAATATAACACAACTTGTAGGGGACAATATAACACAACGTGTAGGGGACAATATAACACAACTTGTGGGGGACAATATAGCACAACATTTAAGGTGACAATACAACACAAATTGTAGGGGGACAATATAACACAACGTGTAGGGGGACAATATAACACAACGTGTAGGGGACAATATAACACAACGTGTAGGGGACAATATAACACAACGTGTAGGGGACAGTATAAGACAACGTGTAGGGGACAATATAACACAACATGTAGGGGACAATATAACACAACTTGTAGGGGACGTCGTGTAGGGGACAATATAACACAACTTGTAGGGGACAATATAACAACATGTAGGGGACAATATAACACAACGTGTAGGGAGACAATATAACACAACGTGTAGGGGACAATATAACACAACGTGTAGGGGACGTCGTGTAGGGGACAATATAACACAACGTGTAGGGAGTCAATATAACATAACGTGTAGGGGACAATATAACACAACATGTAGGGGACAATATAACACAACGTGCAGGGTGACAATATAACACAACGTGTAGGGGACAATATAACACAACATGTAGGGGACAATATAACACAACGTGTAGGGGACAATATAACACAACATGTAGGGGACAATATAACACAACATGTAGGGGACAATATAACACAACATGTAGGGGACAATATAACACAACGTGTAGGGGACGTCGTGTAGGGGACAATATAACACAGCGTGTAGGGGACAATATAACACAATGTGTAGGGGACAATATAACACAACGTGTAGGGGACAATATAACACAACATGTAGAAGACAATATAACACAACGTGTATGGACAATATAACACAACGTGTAGGGGACAATTTAACACAACGTGTAGGGGACAATATAACACAACTTGTAGGGGACAATATAACAACGTGTAGGGGACAATGTAACACAACGTGTAGGGGACAATATAACACAACATGTAGGGGACAATATAACACAACATGTAGGGGACAATATAACACAACATGTAGGGGACAATATAACACAACATGTAGGGGACAATATAACACAACGTGTAGGGGACAGTTTAACACATCTTGTATGGAGACAATATAACACAACATGTAGGGGACAATATAACAACATGTAGGGGACAATTTAACACAACGTGTAGGGGACAATATAACACAACTTGTAGGGGACAATATAACAACGTGTAGGGGACAATGTAACACAACGTGTAGGGGACAATATAACACAACATGTAGGGGACAATATAACACAACATGTAGGGGACAATATAACACAACATGTAGGGGACAATATAACACAACATGTAGGGGACAATATAACACAACGTGTAGGGGACAGTTTAACACATCTTGTATGGAGACAATATAACACAACATGTAGGGGACAATATAACAACATGTAGGGGACAATATAACACAACGTGTAGGGAGACAATATAACACAATGTGTAGGGGACAATATAACACAACTTGTAGGGGACAATATAACACAACGTGTAGGGGACAATATAACACAACTTGTGGGGGACAATATAGCACAACATTTAAGGTGACAATACAACACAAATTGTAGGGGGACAATATAACACAACGTGTAGGGGGACAATATAACACAACGTGTAGGGGACAATATAACACAACGTGTAGGGGACAATATAACACAACGTGTAGGGGACAGTATAAGACAACGTGTAGGGGACAATATAACACAACATGTAGGGGACAATATAACACAACTTGTAGGGGACGTCGTGTAGGGGACAATATAACACAACTTGTAGGGGACAATATAACAACATGTAGGGGACAATATAACACAACGTGTAGGGAGACAATATAACACAACGTGTAGGGGACAATATAACACAACGTGTAGGGGACGTCGTGTAGGGGACAATATAACACAACGTGTAGGGAGTCAATATAACACAACGTGTAGGGGACAATATAACACAACGTGTAGGGGACAATATAACACAACATGTAGGGGACAATATAACACAACGTGCAGGGTGACAATATAACACAACGTGTAGGGGACAATATAACACAACATGTAGGGGACAATATAACACAACGTGTAGGGGACAATATAACACAACATGTAGGGGACAATATAACACAACATGTAGGGGACAATATAACACAACATGTAGGGGACAATATAACACAACGTGTAGGGGACGGTATAACACAACGTATAGGGTTACAATATAACACAACATGTAGGGGACAATATAACACAACGTGTAGGGGACAGTTTAACACATCTTGTATGGAGACAATATAACACAACATGTAGGGGACAATATAACAACATGTAGGGGACAATATAACACAACGTGTAGGGGACAATATAACACAACTTGTGGGGGACAATATAGCACAACATTTAAGGTGACAATACAACACAAATTGTAGGGGGACAATATAACACAACGTGTAGGGGGACAATATAACACAACGTGTAGGGGACAATATAACACAACGTGTAGGGGACAATATAACACAACGTGTAGGGGACAGTATAAGACAACATGTAGGGGACAATATAACACAACATGTAGGGGACAATATAACACTACGTGTATGGGACAATATAACACAACTTGGTGGGGACGTCGTGTAGGGGACAATATAACACAACATGTAGGGGGACAATATAACACAACATGTAGGGGACAATATAACACAACATGTAGGGGACAATATAACACAACGTGTAGGGGACAATATAACACAACATGTAGGGGACAATATAACACAACGTGTAGGGGACAATGTAACACAACGTGTAGGGAGACAATATAACACAACGTGTAGGGGAAAATATAACACAACTTGTGGGGGACAGTATAACACAACGTGTAGGGGACAATGTAACACAACTTGTAGGGGACAATATAACACAACGTGTAGGGGACAATGTAACACAACGTGTAGGGAGACAATATAACACAACGTGTAGGGGACAATGTAACACAACTTGTAGGGGACAATATAACACAACATGTAGGGGACAATATAACACAATGTGTAGGGAGACAATATAACACAACATGTAGGGGGACAATATAGCACAACATTTAAGGTGACAATACAACACAACGTGTAGGGGGACAATATAACACAACATGTAGGGGGACAATATAGCACAACATGTAGGGGACAATATAACACAACGTGTAGGGAGACAATATAACACAACATGTAGGGGGACAATATAACACAATGTGTAGGGGACAGTATAAGACAACGTGTAGGGGACAATATAACACAACATGTAGCGGACAATATAACACTACGTGTAGGGGACAAAATAACACAACTTGTAGGGGACGTCGTGTAGGGGACAATATAACACAGCGTGTAGGGGACAATATAACACAATGTGTAGGGGACAATATAACACAACGTGTAGGGGGACAATATAACACAACGTGTAGGGGACAATATAACACAACGTGTAGGGGACAATATAACACAACGTGTAGGGGACAGTATAAGACAACGTGTAGGGGACAATATAACACAACATGTAGGGGACAATATAACACAACTTGTAGGGGACAATATAACAAAACTTGTAGGGGACGTCGTGTAGGGGACAATATAACACAACTTGTAGGGGACAATATAACAACATGTAGGGGACAATATAACACAACGTGTAGGGAGACAATATAACACAACGTGTAGGGGACAATATAACACAACGTGTAGGGGACGTCGTGTAGGGGACAATATAACACAACGTGTAGGGAGTCAATATAACATAACGTGTAGGGGACAATATAACACAACGTGTAGGGGACAATATAACACAACATGTAGGGGACAATATAACACAACGTGCAGGGTGACAATATAACACAACGTGTAGGGGACAATATAACACAACATGTAGGGGACAATATAACACAATGTGTAGGGGACAATATAACACAACATGTAGGGGACAATATAACACAACATGTAGGGGACAATATAACACAACATGTAGGGGACAATATAACACAACGTGTAGGGGACGTCGTGTAGGGGACAATATAACACAGCGTGTAGGGGACAATATAACACAATGTGTAGGGGACAATATAACACAACGTGTAGGGGACAATATAACACAACATGTAGAAGACAATATAACACAACGTGTATGGACAATATAACACAACGTGTAGGGGACAATTTAACACAACGTGTAGGGGACAATATAACACAACTTGTAGGGGACAATATAACAACGTGTAGGGGACAATGTAACACAACGTGTAGGGGACAATATAACACAACATGTAGGGGACAATATAACACAACATGTAGGGGACAATATAACACAACATGTAGGGGACAATATAACACAACATGTAGGGGACAATATAACACAACGTGTAGGGGACAGTTTAACACATCTTGTATGGAGACAATATAACACAACATGTAGGGGACAATATAACAACATGTAGGGGACAATTTAACACAACGTGTAGGGGACAATATAACACAACTTGTAGGGGACAATATAACAACGTGTAGGGGACAATGTAACACAACGTGTAGGGGACAATATAACACAACATGTAGGGGACAATATAACACAACATGTAGGGGACAATATAACACAACATGTAGGGGACAATATAACACAACATGTAGGGGACAATATAACACAACGTGTAGGGGACAGTTTAACACATCTTGTATGGAGACAATATAACACAACATGTAGGGGACAATATAACAACATGTAGGGGACAATATAACACAACGTGTAGGGAGACAATATAACACAATGTGTAGGGGACAATATAACACAACTTGTAGGGGACAATATAACACAACGTGTAGGGGACAATATAACACAACTTGTGGGGGACAATATAGCACAACATTTAAGGTGACAATACAACACAAATTGTAGGGGGACAATATAACACTACGTGTATGGGACAATATAACACAACTTGGTGGGGACGTCGTGTAGGGGACAATATAACACAACATGTAGGGGGACAATATAACACAACATGTAGGGGACAATATAACACAACATGTAGGGGACAATATAACACAACGTGTAGGGGACAATATAACACAACATGTAGGGGACAATATAACACAACGTGTAGGGGACAATGTAACACAACGTGTAGGGAGACAATATAACACAACGTGTAGGGGAAAATATAACACAACTTGTGGGGGACAGTATAACACAACGTGTAGGGGACAATGTAACACAACTTGTAGGGGACAATATAACACAACGTGTAGGGGACAATGTAACACAACGTGTAGGGAGACAATATAACACAACGTGTAGGGGACAATGTAACACAACTTGTAGGGGACAATATAACACAACATGTAGGGGACAATATAACACAATGTGTAGGGAGACAATATAACACAACATGTAGGGGGACAATATAGCACAACATTTAAGGTGACAATACAACACAACGTGTAGGGGGACAATATAACACAACATGTAGGGGGACAATATAGCACAACATGTAGGGGACAATATAACACAACGTGTAGGGAGACAATATAACACAACATGTAGGGGGACAATATAACACAATGTGTAGGGGACAGTATAAGACAACGTGTAGGGGACAATATAACACAACATGTAGCGGACAATATAACACTACGTGTAGGGGACAAAATAACACAACTTGTAGGGGACGTCGTGTAGGGGACAATATAACACAGCGTGTAGGGGACAATATAACACAATGTGTAGGGGACAATATAACACAACGTGTAGGGGGACAATATAACACAACGTGTAGGGGACAATATAACACAACGTGTAGGGGACAATATAACACAACGTGTAGGGGACAGTATAAGACAACGTGTAGGGGACAATATAACACAACATGTAGGGGACAATATAACACAACTTGTAGGGGACAATATAACAAAACTTGTAGGGGACGTCGTGTAGGGGACAATATAACACAACTTGTAGGGGACAATATAACAACATGTAGGGGACAATATAACACAACGTGTAGGGAGACAATATAACACAACGTGTAGGGGACAATATAACACAACGTGTAGGGGACGTCGTGTAGGGGACAATATAACACAACGTGTAGGGAGTCAATATAACATAACGTGTAGGGGACAATATAACACAACGTGTAGGGGACAATATAACACAACATGTAGGGGACAATATAACACAACGTGCAGGGTGACAATATAACACAACGTGTAGGGGACAATATAACACAACATGTAGGGGACAATATAACACAATGTGTAGGGGACAATATAACACAACATGTAGGGGACAATATAACACAACATGTAGGGGACAATATAACACAACATGTAGGGGACAATATAACACAACGTGTAGGGGACGTCGTGTAGGGGACAATATAACACAGCGTGTAGGGGACAATATAACACAATGTGTAGGGGACAATATAACACAACGTGTAGGGGACAATATAACACAACATGTAGAAGACAATATAACACAACGTGTATGGACAATATAACACAACGTGTAGGGGACAATTTAACACAACGTGTAGGGGACAATATAACACAACTTGTAGGGGACAATATAACAACGTGTAGGGGACAATGTAACACAACGTGTAGGGGACAATATAACACAACATGTAGGGGACAATATAACACAACATGTAGGGGACAATATAACACAACATGTAGGGGACAATATAACACAACATGTAGGGGACAATATAACACAACGTGTAGGGGACAGTTTAACACATCTTGTATGGAGACAATATAACACAACATGTAGGGGACAATATAACAACATGTAGGGGACAATTTAACACAACGTGTAGGGGACAATATAACACAACTTGTAGGGGACAATATAACAACGTGTAGGGGACAATGTAACACAACGTGTAGGGGACAATATAACACAACATGTAGGGGACAATATAACACAACATGTAGGGGACAATATAACACAACATGTAGGGGACAATATAACACAACATGTAGGGGACAATATAACACAACGTGTAGGGGACAGTTTAACACATCTTGTATGGAGACAATATAACACAACATGTAGGGGACAATATAACAACATGTAGGGGACAATATAACACAACGTGTAGGGAGACAATATAACACAATGTGTAGGGGACAATATAACACAACTTGTAGGGGACAATATAACACAACGTGTAGGGGACAATATAACACAACTTGTGGGGGACAATATAGCACAACATTTAAGGTGACAATACAACACAAATTGTAGGGGGACAATATAACACAACGTGTAGGGGGACAATATAACACAACGTGTAGGGGACAATATAACACAACGTGTAGGGGACAATATAACACAACGTGTAGGGGACAGTATAAGACAACGTGTAGGGGACAATATAACACAACATGTAGGGGACAATATAACACAACTTGTAGGGGACGTCGTGTAGGGGACAATATAACACAACTTGTAGGGGACAATATAACAACATGTAGGGGACAATATAACACAACGTGTAGGGAGACAATATAACACAACGTGTAGGGGACAATATAACACAACGTGTAGGGGACGTCGTGTAGGGGACAATATAACACAACGTGTAGGGAGTCAATATAACACAACGTGTAGGGGACAATATAACACAACGTGTAGGGGACAATATAACACAACATGTAGGGGACAATATAACACAACGTGCAGGGTGACAATATAACACAACGTGTAGGGGACAATATAACACAACATGTAGGGGACAATATAACACAACGTGTAGGGGACAATATAACACAACATGTAGGGGACAATATAACACAACATGTAGGGGACAATATAACACAACATGTAGGGGACAATATAACACAACATGTAGGGGACAATATAACACAACGTGTAGGGGACAGTTTAACACATCTTGTATGGAGACAATATAACACAACATGTAGGGGACAATATAACAACATGTAGGGGACAATATAACACAACGTGTAGGGGACAATATAACACAACTTGTGGGGGACAATATAGCACAACATTTAAGGTGACAATACAACACAAATTGTAGGGGGACAATATAACACAACGTGTAGGGGGACAATATAACACAACGTGTAGGGGACAATATAACACAACGTGTAGGGGACAATATAACACAACGTGTAGGGGACAGTATAAGACAACATGTAGGGGACAATATAACACAACATGTAGGGGACAATATAACACTACGTGTATGGGACAATATAACACAACTTGTAGGGGACGTCGTGTAGGGGACAATATAACACAACATGTAGGGGGACAATATAACACAACATGTAGGGGACAATATAACACAACATGTAGGGGACAATATAACACAACGTGTAGGGGACAATATAACACAACATGTAGGGGACAATATAACACAACGTGTAGGGGACAATGTAACACAACGTGTAGGGAGACAATATAACACAACGTGTAGGGGAAAATATAACACAACTTGTGGGGGACAGTATAACACAACGTGTAGGGGACAATGTAACACAACTTGTAGGGGACAATATAACACAACGTGTAGGGGACAATGTAACACAACGTGTAGGGAGACAATATAACACAACGTGTAGGGGACAATGTAACACAACTTGTAGGGGACAATATAACACAACATGTAGGGGACAATATAACACAATGTGTAGGGAGACAATATAACACAACATGTAGGGGGACAATATAGCACAACATTTAAGGTGACAATACAACACAACGTGTAGGGGGACAATATAACACAACATGTAGGGGGACAATATAGCACAACATGTAGGGGACAATATAACACAACGTGTAGGGAGACAATATAACACAACATGTAGGGGGACAATATAACACAATGTGTAGGGGACAGTATAAGACAACGTGTAGGGGACAATATAACACAACATGTAGCGGACAATATAACACTACGTGTAGGGGACAATATAACACAACTTGTAGGGGACGTCGTGTAGGGGACAATATAACACAGCGTGTAGGGGACAATATAACACAATGTGTAGGGGACAATATAACACAACGTGTAGGGGACAATATAACACAACATGTAGAAGACAATATAACACAACGTGTATGGACAATATAACACAACGTGTAGGGGACAATTTAACACAACGTGTAGGGGACAATATAACACAACTTGTAGGGGACAATATAACAACGTGTAGGGGACAATGTAACACAACGTGTAGGGGACAATATAACACAACATGTAGGGGACAATATAACACAACATGTAGGGGACAATATAACACAACATGTAGGGGACAATATAACACAACATGTAGGGGACAATATAACACAACGTGTAGGGGACAGTTTAACACATCTTGTATGGAGACAATATAACACAACATGTAGGGGACAATATAACAACATGTAGGGGACAATATAACACGACGTGTAGGGAGACAATATAACACAATGTGTAGGGGACAATATAACACAACTTGTAGGGGACAATATAACACAACGTGTAGGGGACAATATAACACAACTTGTGGGGGACAATATAGCACAACATTTAAGGTGACAATACAACACAAATTGTAGGGGGACAATATAACACTACGTGTAGGGGACAATATAACACAACTTGTAGGGGACGTCGTGTAGGGGACAATATAACACAGCGTGTAGGGGACAATATAACACAATGTGTAGGGGACAATATAACACAACGTGTAGGGGACAATATAACACAACATGTAGAAGACAATATAACACAACGTGTATGGACAATATAACACAACGTGTAGGGGACAATTTAACACAACGTGTAGGGGACAATATAACACAACGTGTAGGGGACAATATAACACAACATG
The DNA here is from genome assembly GCF_045791955.1 of Oncorhynchus clarkii lewisi. NCBI lineage: Eukaryota > Metazoa > Chordata > Actinopteri > Salmoniformes > Salmonidae > Oncorhynchus > Oncorhynchus clarkii. The sequence goes on along the minus strand of NC_092168.1, from coordinate 46,957,132 downwards.
TAGGGGACAATATAACACAACATGTAGGGGACAATATAACACAACATGTAGGGGACAATATAACACAACATGTAGGGGACAATATAACACAACGTGTAGGGGACAGTTTAACACATCTTGTATGGAGACAATATAACACAACATGTAGGGGACAATATAACAACATGTAGGGGACAATATAACACAACGTGTAGGGAGACAATATAACACAATGTGTAGGGGACAATATAACACAACTTGTAGGGGACAATATAACACAACGTGTAGGGGACAATATAACACAACTTGTGGGGGACAATATAGCACAACATTTAAGGTGACAATACAACACAAATTGTAGGGGGACAATATAACACAACGTGTAGGGGGACAATATAACACAACGTGTAGGGGACAATATAACACAACGTGTAGGGGACAATATAACACAACGTGTAGGGGACAGTATAAGACAACGTGTAGGGGACAATATAACACAACATGTAGGGGACAATATAACACAACTTGTAGGGGACGTCGTGTAGGGGACAATATAACACAACGTGTAGGGGGACAATATAACACAACATGTAGGGGACAATATAACACAACATGTAGGGGACAATATAACACAACGTGAAGGGGACAATATAACACAACATGTAGGGGACAATATAACACAACGTGTAGGGGACAGTTTAAAACATCTTGTAGGGAGACAATATAACACAACGTGTAGGGGACAATATAACAACATGTAGGGGACAATATAACACAACGTGTAGGGAGACAATATAACACAATGTGTAGGGGACAATATAACACAACTTGTGGGGGACAGTATAACACAACGTGTAGGGGACAATGTAACACAACTTGTAGGGGACAATATAACACAACGTGTAGGGGACAATGTAACACAACGTGTAGGGAGACAATATAACACAACGTGTAGGGGACAATGTAACACAACTTGTAGGGGACAATATAACACAACATGTAGGGGACAATATAACACAATGTGTAGGGAGACAATATAACACAACATGTAGGGGGACAATATAGCACAACATTTAAGGTGACAATACAACACAACGTGTAGGGGGACAATATAACACAACATGTAGGGGGACAATATAGCACAACATGTAGGGGACAATATAACACAACGTGTAGGGAGACAATATAACACAACATGTAGGGGGACAATATAACACAATGTGTAGGGGACAGTATAAGACAACGTGTAGGGGACAATATAACACAACATGTAGCGGACAATATAACACTACGTGTAGGGGACAATATAACACAACTTGTAGGGGACGTCGTGTAGGGGACAATATAACACAGCGTGTAGGGGACAATATAACACAATGTGTAGGGGACAATATAACACAACGTGTAGGGGACAATATAACACAACATGTAGAAGACAATATAACACAACGTGTATGGACAATATAACACAACGTGTAGGGGACAATTTAACACAACGTGTAGGGGACAATATAACACAACTTGTAGGGGACAATATAACAACGTGTAGGGGACAATGTAACACAACGTGTAGGGGACAATATAACACAACATGTAGGGGACAATATAACACAACATGTAGGGGACAATATAACACAACATGTAGGGGACAATATAACACAACATGTAGGGGACAATATAACACAACGTGTAGGGGACAGTTTAACACATCTTGTATGGAGACAATATAACACAACATGTAGGGGACAATATAACAACATGTAGGGGACAATATAACACGACGTGTAGGGAGACAATATAACACAATGTGTAGGGGACAATATAACACAACTTGTAGGGGACAATATAACACAACGTGTAGGGGACAATATAACACAACTTGTGGGGGACAATATAGCACAACATTTAAGGTGACAATACAACACAAATTGTAGGGGGACAATATAACACTACGTGTAGGGGACAATATAACACAACTTGTAGGGGACGTCGTGTAGGGGACAATATAACACAGCGTGTAGGGGACAATATAACACAATGTGTAGGGGACAATATAACACAACGTGTAGGGGACAATATAACACAACATGTAGAAGACAATATAACACAACGTGTATGGACAATATAACACAACGTGTAGGGGACAATTTAACACAACGTGTAGGGGACAATATAACACAACGTGTAGGGGACAATATAACACAACATGTAGGGGACAATATAACACAACATGTAGGGGACAATATAACACAACATGTAGGGGACAATATAACACAACATGTAGGGGACAATATAACACAACGTGTAGGGGACAGTTTAACACATCTTGTATGGAGACAATATAACACAACATGTAGGGGACAATATAACAACATGTAGGGGACAATATAACACAACGTGTAGGGAGACAATATAACACAATGTGTAGGGGACAATATAACACAACTTGTAGGGGACAATATAACACAACGTGTAGGGGACAATATAACACAACTTGTGGGGGACAATATAGCACAACATTTAAGGTGACAATACAACACAAATTGTAGGGGGACAATATAACACAACGTGTAGGGGGACAATATAACACAACGTGTAGGGGACAATATAACACAACGTGTAGGGGACAATATAACACAACGTGTAGGGGACAGTATAAGACAACGTGTAGGGGACAATATAACACAACATGTAGGGGACAATATAACACAACTTGTAGGGGACGTCGTGTAGGGGACAATATAACACAACGTGTAGGGGGACAATATAACACAACATGTAGGGGACAATATAACACAACATGTAGGGGACAATATAACACAACGTGAAGGGGACAATATAACACAACATGTAGGGGACAATATAACACAACGTGTAGGGGACAGTTTAAAACATCTTGTAGGGAGACAATATAACACAACGTGTAGGGGACAATATAACAACATGTAGGGGACAATATAACACAACGTGTAGGGAGACAATATAACACAATGTGTAGGGGACAATATAACACAACTTGTGGGGGACAGTATAACACAACGTGTAGGGGACAATGTAACACAACTTGTAGGGGACAATATAACACAACGTGTAGGGGACAATGTAACACAACGTGTAGGGAGACAATATAACACAACGTGTAGGGGACAATGTAACACAACTTGTAGGGGACAATATAACACAACATGTAGGGGACAATATAACACAATGTGTAGGGAGACAATATAACACAACATGTAGGGGGACAATATAGCACAACATTTAAGGTGACAATACAACACAACGTGTAGGGGGACAATATAACACAACATGTAGGGGGACAATATAGCACAACATGTAGGGGACAATATAACACAACGTGAAGGGGACAATATAACACAACATGTAGCGGACAATATAACACTACGTGTAGGGGACAATATAACACAACTTGTAGGGGACGTCGTGTAGGGGACAATATAACACAGCGTGTAGGGGACAATATAACACAATGTGTAGGGGACAATATAACACAACGTGTAGGGGACAATATAACACAACATGTAGGGGACAATATAACACAACGTGTATGGACAATATAACACAACGTGTAGGGGACAATTTAACACAACGTGTAGGGGACAATATAACACAACTTGTAGGGACAATATAACAACGTGTAGTGGACAATGTAACACAACGTGTAGGGGACAATATAACACAACGTGTAGGGGACAATATAACACAACGTGTAGGGGACGTTGTGTAGGGGACAATATAACACAACATGTAGGGGGACAATATAACACAACGTGTAGGGGACAATATAACACAGCGTGTAGGGGACAATATAACACAACTTGTAGGGGACAATATAACAACGTGTAGGGGACAATATAACACAACGTGTAGGGGACAATATAACACAACGTGTAGGGGACAATATAACGCAACGTGTAGGGGGACAATATAACTAGTAATATCATGAGGCATGAATTAGGTAATAAAACTGCAGATTGCCCCTTTATAGCCACAAATAAAAATACAGAATTGAAAGGAGAAATAAATGAATGCGTTCCCAGATCCCTGACTGTACCTTAAAAGCCTCAACAATAATCAACAATTACATGCATATTCTCATAGGTTATTGGAGGACTTACAGTAATTTATCTAAGAGTCATCTGCATGGAAAAGGTCACCATTTGAAGAAAAAATAAATAATTAAACAATGAAATCATTAAAAATGGGCCTTCAGAGACCCTCTGTGTTCCAAATGGCACCCATTTCCCTTTTTACTACATTTAACCAGGGCCCATTGGGATTGGGTCAAACGTTTTTCCCTGTATAGGGAATAGGGTGTCATTTGGGACAAAATCAATGTCCTCTTGACCTTCAGTCAGTGGGGGGGAGGAGCAAGGGACATCAGAGGGGTGGACAGTTTTAAAGATACGGTCAGGTGCCCTTCCTCTGGCCCTGAGAAAATTACATTCCTTTGACAACTTAATCTGAGAGAGAAAAAGAGTAGAATAGAGAGAGAGAGGAAGAGAGAGTGAGCGAGAGAAAGAGAGGGAGAGAGAGAGAGAGAGAGAGAGAGAGAGGGGAAGAGAGAGAGAGGTGGGGGTAATAGAGAGAGAGAGAGAGAGAGAGAGAGAGAGAGAGAGAGAGAGAGAGAGAGAGAGAGAGAGAGAGAGGAAGAGAGAGGGAGAGAGAGAGAGAGAGAGAGAGGGAAGAGAGAGAGAGGTGGGGGTAATAGAGAGAGAGATAGAGAAAGAGAGAGAGAGAGAGAGAGAGAGGGGGGAAGAGAGAGAGAGGTGTGGGTAATAGAGAGAGAGAGAGAGAGCGAGAGAGAGTGAGAGAGAGAGAGAGAGAGAGAGAGAGAGAGAGAGACAAGGAGAGAGAGAAGAAGACAAATAAATTGTTGGAGAAAGAGAGTAAGAGTCAGAGAGAGCACAAAGAAGAGAGAGAAGAGAGAGAAGAGAGTGAGAGAAAACTAATTTGCACTTCATATTAAAACCATCTCTCATCATCGTATTGTTGGAGTAGAGAGCCAATTCCAGTCTTGACCTTTTCGGCTGGAAAAGGAATTGGATGTGGGAATGTGTTGGCTGGATTATTTAAAGACAAACATGGCGTCATCAAATTGATTGTGTGTTTTTACACCAGCTGCTCACCGCTACATTATGTATTAACGGTGAGTCGTCATGTGGCTTCAAGCCCCTTGACACTATAACCTCTACAGTTGACATTTCCTCTGTGGCCAAGTGTGTGTGTGTGTGTGTGTGTGTGTGTGTGTGTGTGTGTGTGTGTGTGTGTGTGTGTGTGTGTGTGTGTGTGTGTGTGTGTGTGTGTGTGTGTGTGTGGGGTGCAAATTCATTGTTGGAACGTTATCAAATCAAATTTTACGATTTAATCTGTTTTGCATTCACATACATGCATACCCAGGCTACACGTTATGAATCAAGCATCTCAAATTCATAAATATCACAGTAATTTTGGGTTGACCCAGCGATAATATTTATCATGGTTGTGAGTCCAACTGTAATACATGCCTACAGTAGTATTCTCTCATGTGGGTGAACAATAGCAAGCTACACTTACAAAGAAATGTGATGTATTCCTACTACAATATACAGTAATATACAATATCTGCATACACGTTGTGAAATAACAATTTCAAGTCAGTTAAGAACAAATTCTTACTTTACAATGACGGCCTACCCCAACCAAATCCTCCCCTACCCCAACCAAATTCTCCCCTACCGCAACCAAATCCTCCCCTACCCCAACCAAATCCTCCCCTACCACAAACAAATCATCCCCTACCTCAACCAAATCCTCCCCTAACCCAGACGACGCAAGGGCCAATTGTGCGCCGCCCTATGAGACTCCCGATCACGGCCGGTTGTGATACAGCCCAGGATCAAACCAGGGTCTGTAGTGACGCCTCCAGCACTGAGATGCAGTGCGTTAGACCGCTGCGCCACTCGGGTAGCCCTGAAACCATTTCATATCCATTTTCTGAAATATCTTTTTTAATCATCCCTTTTATACAGTCCTACGATATCATTCTATTGCCTACACTACTATTTTGTCACGTAGATGCAAAGTATAGTATCTAGCTGGATAAAGCCACACGCTCCAGATTCGTGTTTACTTTGAGCCCAGCCCCGGGGACAGATAGATTGAGGAGTCAGTGTTGAAACGCAATGACCTGTGTTCAACCTCTACATCATCCTAGCTACACCTCACTGTGCCCGTCTCGTTGTGAAACCCCTTCTTTTTTTTTGTTGGGCCTCCCGAATGACATCCTATCCCTTACATAAGTGCACTACTTTTAACTAGATCCCTATGGGGCCTTGATCAAAAGTAGTGCACTTACAAAGGGGAATAGGGTGCCATTTGGGACACACGCACAGTAATTGAAAACCACAGCGATCAATGCTCTTGTAGGATTCCTGTCTGTCTGGTAGGATAAAACACATCTAACTCACTCTTCCCTTTTAAGCCTCAGGCCATTCTCTTGACTGAAAAGAGTTTTTGTCTTGCTGTTCCGTTTCTCCACCTTCATTGTTCTGATTTGAGCATGCCTACAGGCGCTAACCTGGTGAAGACAGTGTGAACACACCCAGCAGATTTGGGATCTAATACTACTTGAAATCATTCAAAATATGTGAGCGTTTGCTCCAGCCTGCCTGGTGAGCCTGATGGGATGGGCATTTGCAGTTTTGGGGACTATTCTATATTGGTTCCTTTGCACCATGCAGGCAAGCTCATTCACGGCCGGCTAAACCCGTTCTGTTCCTGGTCTGGTGAAATGATTTAAACCTGTTCTGTTCCTGGTCTGGTGTGGTGTGAACACACTCAACACCCAGATCTAGTCTCCCCCCATGTGTCTCGTTAAGACTGCATTGTCTGTTTCCTTCTGAGGGGGGGAGAGGGGGGGGGGGGGGGGTTATTGCCCTGACAGCCTCTTGATGTATTGGCCTCTCTGTTCTTGTGGTTTCATCACCCACGGTCTTTCAATTGACATTATGAAGCAGTCTTATAACAGGGGGATCACTCGCTCTGATCTCACAGTTCAACAGCCTGGGAAGAGACCATACTTGTTAATACAATACAGACTGGCAGGAGCCAGAGGGACGGAGTTTAAACACAGTTTCAATGGAGGTTTAAATGATGGGAAAGCCGTGACAGCTTCGGTGTGTGTCTTTTCTCGTGGCACACAATTTGAGTTTTTTTGGGGGTCTGGAGTAGTACGCCTGTTAAACCTGAAGATGTCGAAATGAAATAAGAAATAAGTTCACTGGGATTGTTTGAAAACGTTTGCAGAATTTGAAACAGCTTCTATTTGAATTCTAAAAGCTGTTATCCAGGCAGTTATAGAAGCTCACTCTGCAGAGCGGTAGTCATTAAAATTGACAGGGTTGCATAGTACAGTATGTTATTTATAGATGTCAGACAGATTAGTACAGTATGATAGATGTCAGATAGATTAGTACAGTATGATAGATGTCAGACAGATTAGTACAGTATGATAGATGTCAGATAGATAGTACAGTATGTTATTGATAGATGTCAGATAGATGGTACAGTATGTTATTGATAGATGTCAGATAGATGGTACAGTATGTTATTGATAGATGTCAGACAGACCCCCCCCCCCCCCTACCACAGCACAACTAAATATATTTTTTCATGCCTCAGCACCAAAATGTTGCATATCTTGTTGAGTTAAATGCTCAGATAAGCCCTAGTTTTTGCAGTGTCTCATGGGGACCACCGAACGCGCTGTGCAGGCAGGACTGGAGTGAGCAGGGTGGCACACAGGGACAGCACCACAGGTTTTATAGATTCTCTCTGCTATTTTCACAGCTTTTACTGGGAAATGGTCTCGGCACGGAAATGTGAAGAAAACCTACAATTCATGCACTTCTGGACCTATACGTCCTTTAATAGCTATAATAAAGCACGCTTTCTTTTGTTGAACTTAATCATTAGAAAGATTCATCGTCCTTTCATTTTCTCACTCCGGTACCGTTTAAAAGCTAAAGATATGCAAATGTATACATGTAAACACGCAATCCTTTGACGGAGAAGAATTATTATTATTATTTTTTATTTTACCTTTATTTAACTCGGCAAGTCAGTTAAGAACAAATTCTTATTTTATTACTGAGTACCACTCTCCATATTTTCAAGCACAGTGGTGGCTGGATTATGTTATGGTTATGCTTGTAATCGTTAAGGACTGGGTTTTAAGGATAAACAATAAACAGAATGGTGCTAAGGCCAGGCAAAATCCTAGAGGAAAACCTGGTTAAGTCTGCTTTTCCACCAGACACTGGGCGATGAATTCACCGTTCAGCAAGACAATAACCTAAAACACAAGGCCAAATATTTTCAAATCGAATCAAATTGTGTTTCTCACATGCATCGAATACAACATGTATTCAATACAACCTTATGGTGAAATGCTAACTTACAAGCCGTTAATAACCAACAATGCAGTTAGGAAAATATACTTCTAAAATATTTACTAAATAGACGAAAGTAAAAAAATAACGCAATAACAATAATGAGGTTATGTACGAGTTAATGTGGGGAGGTACCGGTACAGAGTCCATGTGGGGAGGTACCAGTACAGAGTCAATGTGGGGAGGTACCGGTACAGAGTCCATGTGGGGAGGTACCGGTACAGAGTCAATGTGGGGAGGTACCGGTACAGAGTCCATGTGGGGAGGTACCGGTACAGAGTCCATGTGGGGAGGTACCGGTACAGAGTCAATGTGGGGAGGTACCGGTACAGAGTCCATGTGGGGAGGTACCGGTACAGAGTCCATGTGGGGAGGTACCGGTACAGAGTCCATGTGGGGAGGTACCGGTACAGAGTCAATGTGGGGAGGTACCGGTACAGAGTCCATGTGGGGAGGTACCGGTACAGAGTCAATGTGGGGAGGTACCGGTACAGAGTCCATGTGGGGAGGTACCGGTACAGAGTCAATGTGGGGAGGTACCGGTACAGAGTCCATGTGGGGAGGTACCGGTACAGAGTCAATGTGGGGAGGTACCGGTACAGAGTCCATGTGGGGAGGTACCGGTACAGAGTCCATGTGGGGAGGTACCGGTACAGAGTCAATGTGGGGAGGTACCGGTACAGAGTCCATGTGGGGAGGTACCGGTACAGAGTCCATGTGGGGAGGTACCGGTACAGAGTCCATGTGGGGAGGTACCGGTACAGAGTCCATGTGGGGAGGTACCGGTACAGAGTCCATGTGGGGAGGTACCGGTACAGAGTCAATGTGGGGAGGTACCGGTACAGAGTCCATGTGGGGAGGTACCGGTACAGAGTCAATGTGGGGAGGTACCGGTACAGAGTCCATGTGGGGAGGTACCGGTACAGAGTCAATGTGGGGAGGTACCGGTACAGAGTCCATGTGGGGAGGTACCGGTACAGAGTCCATGTGGGGAGGTACCGGTACAGAGTCAATGTGGGGAGGTACCGGTACAGAGTCCATGTGGGGAGGTACCGGTACAGAGTCCATGTGGGGAGGTACCGGTACAGAGTCAATGTGGGGAGGTACCGGTACAGAGTCCATGTGGGGAGGTACCGGTACAGAGTCCATGTGGGGAGGTACCGCTACAGAGTCCATGTGGGGAGGTACCGGTACAGAGTCAATGTGGGGAGGTACCAGTACAGAGTCAATGTGGGGAGGTACAGGTTAGTTGAGGTAATTTGTACAAGTAGGTACTAGTAAAGTGACTACGCATAGATAATTAACAGTGAGTAGCAGCGTAGTAGTGTAGAAACAAAGGGGGGGGGGGGGTCAATATAAATAGTCCGGGTGGCCATTTGATTCATTGTTCAGCAGTCTTATGGCTTGGGGGGTAGAAGCTGTTAAGGAGCCTTTTGGACCTAGACTTGGCGCTCCGGTACCGCTTGCCGTGCGGGAGCAGAGAGAACAGTCTGGAGTTGTTTACCAAGACCACTTTGAATGTTCCTGAGAGTGGCCTAGTTACAGTTTTGACTTAAATCGGCTTGAAAATCTATAGCGAGACTTGAAAATGGCTGTGTTGCAATGATCAACAACCAACTTGAGAGCTTTAATGATTAAAACAATGATACTGTGCTAATGTTGAACAATCCAGGTGTGCAAAGCTCTTAGAGACTTACCCAAAACGACTCACAGCTGTAGTCACGATCAAAGGTGATTCTAACATGTATTGACTCAGGGGTATGAATACTAATGAAAATTACATATTTCTGTGTTTCATTTCCTCTAAATTTGCAAAGATTTATCAAAACATGTTTTCACTTTATCATTACTGGGTATTGTGTGTAGATGGATGAGAGAGGAATGTAAATTGATTTAATCTATTTTGAATTCAGGCTGTAAAACAACAAAATGTGGAATAAGACAAGGGGTATAATTACTTTCTTTGAAGGTGCTTCATTTAGAGTTAGTTCGTTTTGTAACACTAGTTGTGTTACTTATGCTTAATTTGGAGTTATTTGTGCAACTTTAGTTGTGATATAAGACTATATGTTTTCATGGTTTTGATGTGATAATTTGAAAAAAAAAGTTGCAGAAAAGGCATGTGCTCTAATTTTTTTCTTGCCAGGCTGCACACACTTCATCAGTCTCTCATTCACAATTTGACAAGCACTTGATAATATTCTCACCCATCACACTATTTTCAATTTAATCTGGTCTTTAAATACTAATATATTTGTGGAATTATTTTTGATTTAGTATACGGTACGTGCGGATGCATTTTTTAACATGTCAGGTAGAATACTCCAGTTGTAAAGAGGATGAATGTGATAATTATTAAGAATAATAAATCCAGTACAACAGCAGGAGAAAGCTAGGATTGTAACAACCGACCCTGGAGAAGAGAAGCAGGCACGAGGAGCAGAACATTTCATATGGAACAGACGTCGAACAGGACAGCGTCAGAACCGGGTATGCAAAGACAAACAAACATTAGTGCTAAAGCAGGGAACAGAGCTTTGGAACAGACAGATATAGGGGAGATAATGACATAGGTGACTGAGTCCAGGTGAGTCCAATAATTGCTGATGCGCGTGACGGAGGAAGGCAGGTGTGCGTAATGCTGGGTAGCACCGGGGCGGGGGCAAGCGTGACAGGGGTCCTCTTTTAAATAGCGACAAGTAACAACTCTGTTTTCACATGTGATTGCGCAATGACTGAGCTTATAAAAAACTAATTTCGCTAACCACTGTGCACATGCTAGTTGAATCAATGTTGTTTCCAAGTCATTTCAATAGACGTTGATGCCTGTACCCAGTGGGTAGGCTCTGTAAGCTATGGGCTCTCCAACCCTGTTCCAGGGGAACTAAGCCTATAGGCTACGCTTACCCTTATTTATTTGTGATACAAACCTCATCAAAACATATAGGCATACGGGCTAGTTGTTACATGATACATGCGACCTATGATAAGGAAAAAGTCACATGAAAATGCATGCCTTTAGACTGCACACTGATGCAATGTAATGTTCCCTCTAAAGCTGCAGCTTGGTAGCCCGAGAATGCCATAGTGGGAGAAGCAAGAGATTGAACTACACTCAAATTTCTAGCGTTTTCACTTATTAACACTATCAACGTTTCCCTTTATTGTGGCAATTGTGATCGAATCAAAGCAATATTTGTCACTTTCAATGCAACATACCTTAAACTAAACAAACTATGCAAGATATATTTTTTTGTAGGCAGAATGCATCGGAGTAGGATTCTATTGTGCAGCTCATATTCTGCACAGAACGGTGCAGCATAGCCAATCAGAGCTGCAATAGGCCTATATGCAAATAGACCATTGCCGTAGACCATCTGCCACATTTACTTTGAACTGGACTGTGTTTACAGCTGTGGTGGGGAGTAGATGTGCTTGTTTTGAGATCAAAGCGAGAGCTGCATGTAGCCACATTTGCACATTTTGTTCATGTCCTTTGGTCGTGAGTTATTATCCCAGTGATAGATCACTTGTAGTCAGCAAATGGGAGAGTGATTGCTTCCTACAGAGCACAAAACGTGTACATTTCTAGACATCTTTGAAAAACCAGTGAAGGTAAAGAGATGTTTTTTTCTTAAAGTGGCAGTGTTGTATTTTGAGACGGGCTTGAAGAAGCTAAGTAGCCAATAGGCAGAGAGTGGCATAATTTGTCTGATTCTCTGTAATAACGGTATGGGGATAATAATAAAAATAAAATAAAATTGAAGTGGTTTCTTGCATCAAACGACACAACAACATTTTCTGTCACCTCCTTGTCTCAAGGACAAGCGGATAAACAGGTTAATGTCGAACCCTGCGTGTTGTTTTCTCTCCAAAGTCTCATGAATGAAGGCCTATAATGAACACCACTGTTTCCATGCTAAAATGTTATGGGATATATTGTTTTTGATGGTAGGCCACTCTGGAAGGCAAATAGCCACAGTAGCCTACTTGGCCACTGTTAAAAACTGTAATTTAAAGCCGGTAGAGCCTCACTGTTCACAGTAAACACATGCTGGAAGTTTTCACAGCATTCAAGTCTGCACTCAGCAAACTGGAAATTAGCTCAGTGCCCGAAAAAAAAGTGTTCATATTCTTACCCAGCTAACTATTCTAAATTGAAATCTTGTCTTTACATTTACTAAATTATTATATATGTGTGAAATTAATTTAGATTTTAGAATGGACCTTTATCATGCACCTGTGAAGACAGAGACAAAAAAGACATGTCTCCAAAAAAGACATGTCTCCAGATTGCATTAGAAAATCTTGTCTTTATATATACTAAATTATATATGTGTGAAATTAGTTTAGATTTTAGACCTTTATCATGCACCTGTCAAGACAGAGACAGGGGACAAAAAAGACATGTCTCCAGTATTAGAATAGCGAATGGAGGACGCTTTCCCCATTAACGCCAGCCAGGTAGGTTGTAAAGCAAAGAAATGTGTTTCATATTTGGAAAGTTGATGAATAACTATAGTAGGTCTAGCCTATAGAAAGCATTGATGTCAGAGTGATGTGCTACCTGTCCCAAAATCTATTATTTGACCATGCTGGTCATTTATGAACATTTTGAACATCTTGGCCATGTTCTGTTATAATCTCCACCCGGCACAGCCAGAAGAGGACTGGCCACCCCACATAGCCTGGTTCCTCTCTAGGTTTCTTCCTAGGTTCCTGCCTTTCTAGGGAGTTTTTCCTAGCCAACGTGCTTCTACACCTGCATTGCTTGCTGTTTGGGGTTTTAGGCTTGGTGTCTGTACAGCACTTTGAGATATCAGCTGATGTACGAAGGGCTATATAAATACATTTGATTTGATGACAAGGACGATAGAGCACGGAGTAGTACCAGGACATTAACGACTGCTCATTAGCAAGTTTGGTACTAATGACCATCAGAGCACAGTTTTGGAAAAGCCTAGTTACCATGACTCAAGATCACCTGGATTTTGACTGCGGTCATGACTCACAACGCAGTCACTGTAACAGCCTTAGGGAGTTATTTAACTGATAGAGAATTTGCACACACTGTATACCGACGATATAGTTACGATCACTTGACAAGTTTATGAATGCTCCACATGCAGGTTGATAAAGGATAAGTTGTTTGATTTAAAGGGCAACTTTTCAACCTCATATTCATTATCATCCAGCATCAAACAAATGACACGTTTCCACATTTTTTTTTGTAGAACAAAATATGACAGTTGGTTAAAACCACTTTCTAAAAGACGACGGGTTTGTTACGTTCCCTCAAGCCAAACTCAATATGTCACTCACAACAAAAAGGAAACAAACAAAGACAAATCACTTTGACAACCAAAAACAAAACAGAAAATGGTTCCGAGGGGGTTCTGAAAGACAGTCATGTGGGTAGCCCACTGAAAGTTGTCAAAGCCACTAGTAAAAGGGGTTCGAAAAGACACCCACCATGGATGCCCACTAGGTTTGCATCTGAAAAGAAAAGAAAAGCAAAACAAAAAAACAAACACAATTACTTAGGGATAGGGAGTAAAAAGAATGTGGAGCAAAACAAACAAGGGAAACAACAAAAAAATCTATCAAATTTATTTATAAAGCCCTTTTTACATCAGCAGATGTCACAGTGCTTTACAGAAACTGTTTTAGACAACCCAGTCTAAAACAGCAAGCAATGCAGATGTAGAAGCACGGTGGCTAGGAAAAACTCCCTAAAAAGGCAGGAACATAGTAAGAAACCTAGAGAGGAACCAGGCTCTGAGGGGTGGCCAGTCCTCTTCTGGCTGTGCCGGGTGGAGATTATAACAGAATATGGCCAAGATGTTCAAACGTTCATAGACGACCAGCAGGGTCAAATAATAATAATCACAGTGGTTGTAGAGGGAGTAAATGTCAGTTGGCTTTCATAGCCAAGCATTCAGAGGTTCGAGACAGCAGGTGAGAAAGAGAAAGAGTGAGAGAGAGAAGGTCTGGGACAGGTAGCACGTCCAGTGTACAGGTCAGGGTTCCATAGCCGCAGGCAGAACGGTTGAAACTGGAGCAGCAGTACAACCAGGTGGACTGGGGACAGCAAGGAGTCATCAGGTCAGGTAGTCCTGAGGCATGGTCCTAGGGCTCATGTCATCCAGGAGGGGAGGGAGAGAGAATTAGAAGGAGCATACTTACATTCACATAGGACACCAGATAAGTCAGGAGAATTACACCAGATTTAACAGCTTGGATATTTAAATCACTTAGTGCTAGGCTGAAACTTGTTGGCCACCTTTGACCTAGCACTGGAGGTATTAGTGCTTCTGTCAGTATTCATCCAGTCCACGGTCTGTGAACCTTAGTGGCAGGTGATAGGAGAAGTGGCTTGGGTGAGAAATGGAACCGAGCCTGTGTCCCATACCAACACACTGACTACCTACGCCACTCCCTTGGACCTCCGTATAGTCTTGCTTTGGCTTTCTCATTTGCCTAGTTGACACACACTACCTTTTCATCCTGGTCCATGTATAGCTCCCAGCACATAGACAATTACAGAAAAGATACTGGAGACTGAAACGGGGGGAGGGGTCCGGAGACACTGTGGCCCTATCCGACGACACCTAACCAGGCAGGATATAACCCCGCCCACTTTGCCAAAGCACAGCCCCCACGCCACGACAGTATAGATCACAAAGATCTCCGCCACGGCACAACCCAAGGTGGGGGCGCAAAACCGGACAGGAAGATCACGTCTCTGACTCAACCCACTCAAGTGACGCACCCCTCCTAGGGACGGCATGGAATGGCACTAGCAAACCAGTGACTCAGCCCCCCGTAACAGGGTCAGAGGCAGAGAATCCCAGTGGAGAGAGGGGAGCCGGCCAGGCAGAGACAGCAAGGGCAGTTTGTCGCTCCAGTGCCTTGCCGTTCACCTTCACACCCCTGGGCCAGACTCCACTCAATCATAGGACCTGCTGAAGAGATGAGTCTTCAATAAAGACTTAAAGGTCGAGACCGAATCTACGTCTCTCACATGGATAGGCACACCATTCCATAAAAACGGAGCTCTATAGGAGAAAGCACCTGGCTTCTTTCACACTTAAATAGGTTGAGCTCAGCTGACCCAATGTCATAATTGGGGCACCAGAATGTCTAGTGGTTAGAGCATTCGGCCAGTAACCAAAAGGTTGCTAGATCGAATCCCTGAGCTGACAAGGTAAAAATCTGTTGTTCTGACCCTGAACAAGGCAGTTAACCCACTGTTCCTAGGCTATTATTGTACATAAGAATTTGTTCTTAACTGACTTGCTTAGTTAAATAAAAAAAGTTATAACGCCTTAAAAACAGATGTTTTCAAACACAATTATTGGGGTTGTCTCCCTGTGATGGACGCTATCTGCCTACTGTCAAAGCCCCCACCACTGGGCGCGCAAAAAACAAACACACACAAACACATTTGTTTTACTATCCTAGTGAGGAACAAACACTTACCATTCAAAATGTTCCCTAACCTTAACCCCTAACCCAAAACCTAACCTTAACCCCTAACCCAAAACCTAACCTTAACTCTTAACCTAAAACCTAACCTTAACCCCTAACCCAAAACCTAACCTTAACCCTAACCCAAAACCTAACCTTAACCCCTAACCCAAAACCTAACCTTAACCCCTAACCCAAAACCTTACCTTAACCCCTAACCCAAAACCTAACCTTAACCCCTAACCCAAAACCTAACCTTAACCCCTAACCCAAAACCTAACCTTAACTCTTAACCCAAAACCTAACCTTAAGCCCTAACCCAAAACCTAACCTTAACCCCTAACCCAAAACCTAACCTTAACCCCTAACCCAAAACCTAACCTTAACCCCTAACCCAAAACCTAACCTTAACTCTTAACCCAAAACCTAACCTTAACCCCTAACCCAAAACCTAACCTTAACCCCTAACCCAAAACCTAACCTTAACTCTTAACCCAAAACCTAACCTTAACCCCTAACCAAAAACCTAACCTTAACCCCTAACCCAAAACCTAACCTTAACCCCTAACCCAACACCTAACCTTAACCCCTAACCCAAAACCTAACCTTAACCCCTAACCCAAAACCTAACCTTAACTCTTAACCCTAAATCTAACCTTAACCCCTAACCCAAAACCTAACCTTAACCCCTAACCCAAAACCTAACCTTAACTCTTAACCCTAATTGTAACCCTAATTGTAACCTTAACACACACGCCAAAAACATACTTTTCCTTGTTTTACTATCCGTATGAGGACTAAAACCGAACACACACGCACGCACGCACTCACCACATCTCACCTCACCTTACCACACCTCAACACACAACTCCACACAACTCCACACCTCACCTCACCATACCTCACCACATCTCACCTCACCACACCACACCTCACCATATCTTACCTCACCACACCATACCACACCTCACCCACCACACCTCACCACACCTCACCACATTGCACCTCACCACACCACAACTCACCACACCTCACATTACCACTCCATACCTCACTACACCACAAAAACACCTCACCACAACACACCACAACTCACCTCACCACACCACATCACTCCACACTTCACCTCACCTCACCACACCTCACCTCACCTCACCACACCACATCACTCCACACTTCACCTCACCACACCACACCAGTCCACACCTCACCACATCTCAAAACACCACTCCACAACTCACCAGACCTCACAACTCACCACACCAAACCACACCTCACCACACCACACCTCGCCTTACCTCACCTCACCACACCTCACCTTACCTCACCTCACCACACGTGACCTCACCACATCTAACGTCACCACATCTCACCTCACCTAACCACACCTCACCACATTACACAACACCTCACCACACCTCACCACACCTCACCACACCTCACCTCACCACATTACACCACACCTCACCACACCTCACCACATTACACAACACCTCACCACACCTCACCTCACCTCACCACACCTCACCACATCTCACCTCACCACACCTTACCACATGTCACCTCACCTCACCACACTTCACCACACCTCACCTCACCACCTCTCACCACACATGACCTCACCACATCTCACCTCACCACATCTCACCTCAACTCACCACACCTCACCACATTGCACAACACCTCACCACACCTCACCACACCTCACCACACCTCACCTCACCACATTACACAACACCTCACCACACCACACCTCACCACACAACACCTCACCACACCTCACCACACCTCACCACATTACACAACACCTCACAACTCCTCACTCACCACACCACACCTCACCACACCTCACCTCACCACACCACACCACACCTCACCTCACCACACCTCACCACATTACACAACACCTCACAACTCCTCACTCATCACATCTCACCACACATCACCATACCTCACCCACCACACCTCACCTCACCACACTACACCTCACCACATTACACAACACCTCACAACTCAACACACCTCACCTCACCACACCTCACCACATCTCACCTCACCCACCACACCTCACCACATCTCACCTCACCTCACCACACCTCACCACATCTCAACTCACCCACCACACCTCATCACATCTCATCTCACCTCACCACAGCTCACCCATCTCACCTCACCTCACCACACCTCACCACATCTCACCTCACCTCACCACACCTCACCACATCTCACCTCAACTCACCACACCCCTCACTGCATTACACATCACCACACCACACCTCACACCTCACCTCACCACACCACACCTCACCTCACCATACCTCACCACATCTCACCTCACCACACCACACCTCACCATACCTCACCACATCTCACCTCACCACACCATACCTCACCATATCTTACCTCACCACACTATACCACACCTCACCACATTGCACCTCACCACACCACAACTCACCACACCTCACATCACCACTTCATACCTCACTACACCACAAAAACACCTCACCACAACACACCACACCACACCTCACACCTCAACATGCCACACCACACCTCACCACACCACGCCTCACCATACCTCACTACACCACACCTCACCACACCTCACTACACCTCACCTTACCAAACGTCACCTCACCACTGCACACTTCATCTCAGCTCATCTCACCTCACCACTCCTTACCTCTCCTCACCACACTACACCACACCTCACCTCACCACTCCATACCTCACCTCACCACTCCATACCTCAACTCACCTCACCACACCTCACTACACCTCACCACACCACATGTCACCACACCTCACCACTCCACTCCTCACCACACATCACCTCACCACACCTCACCATACTACTCCATACCTCACCACACCACACCACACCACAGTACACCGCAAAAACACCTCACCACACCTCACCACATGTCACCGCACCTTACCTCACCTCACCACACCACAACTCACCTCACCACACGACATCTCACCACATCACAACTCACCTCACCTCAACACCTCTCACCACACCACACCTCACACCTCAACATGCCACACCACACCTCACCACACCTCACCATACCTCACTACACCACACCTCACCTCACCACACCTCACTACACCTCACCACACCACACCTTACCAAACGTCACCACACCACATCTCACCTCACCACATCTCATCTCACCACACCACACCTCACCTCACCACACCACACCCCACAACTCAACACACCACACCACACCTCACCTTACCACACCTCACCACACAACTCCACATCACACCTCACCACACAACTCCACACCTCACAACACTACACCTCACCACACCTCACCACAGCTCACCCATCTCACCTCACCTCACCACACCTCACCACATCTCACCTCACCTCACCACATCTCACCTCACCTCACCACACCCCTCACTGCATTACACATCACCACACTACACCTCACACCTCACCTCACCACACCACACCTCACCTCACCATACCTCACCACATCTCACCTCACCACACCACACCTCACCATACCTCACCACATCTCACCTCAGCACACCATACCTCACCATATCTTACCTCACCACACCATACCACACCTCACCACATTGCACCTCACCACACCACAACTCACATCACCACTTCATACCTCACTACACCACAAAAACACTTCACCACTCCATACCTCACCTCACCACTCCATACCTCAACTCACCTCACCACACCTCACTACACCTCACCACACCACATGTCACCACACCTCACCACTCCACTCCTCACCACACATCACCTCACCACACCTCACCATACTACTCCATACCTCACCACACCACACCACACCACAGTACACCGCAAAAACACCTCACCACACCTCACCACATGTCACCGCACCTTACCTCACCTCACCACACCACAACTCACCTCACCACACGACATCTCACCACATCACAACTCACCTCACCTCAACACCTCTCACCACACCACACCTCACACCTCAACATGCCACACCACACCTCACCACACCTCACCATACCTCACTACACCACACCTCACCTCACCACACCTCACTACACCTCACCACACCACACCTTACCAAACGTCACCACACCACATCTCACCTCACCACATCTCATCTCACCACACCACACCTCACCTCACCACACCACACCCCACAACTCAACACACCACACCACACCTCACCTTACCACACCTCACCACACAACTCCACATCACACCTCACCACACAACTCCACACCTCACAACACTACACCTCACCACACCTCACCACAGCTCACCCATCTCACCTCACCTCACCACACCTCACCACATCTCACCTCACCTCACCACATCTCACCTCACCTCACCACACCCCTCACTGCATTACACATCACCACACTACACCTCACACCTCACCTCACCACACCACACCTCACCTCACCATACCTCACCACATCTCACCTCACCACACCACACCTCACCATACCTCACCACATCTCACCTCAGCACACCATACCTCACCATATCTTACCTCACCACACCATACCACACCTCACCATATTGCACCTCACCACACCACAACTCACATCACCACTTCATACCTCACTACACCACAAAAACACTTCACCACAACACACCACACCACACCTCACACCTCAACATGCCACACCTCACCACACCACGCCTCACCATACCTCACTACACCACACCTCACCACACCTCACTACACCTCACCACACAACACCTTACCAAACGTCACCTCACCACTGTACACTTCATCTCACCTCATCTCACCTCACCACTCCTTACCTCACCTCACCACACTACACCACACCTCACCTCACCACTCCATACCTCACCTCACCACTCCATACCTCAACTCACCTCACCACACCTCACTACACCTCACCACACCACATGTCACCACACCTCACCACTCCACTCCTCACCACACCACACATCACCTCACCTCACCACACCTCACCATACTACTCCATACCTCACCTCACCACACCACACCACACCACACTACACCGCAAAAACACCTCACCACACCTCACCACATGTACCTCACCTCACCACACCACAACTCACCACACCACATCTCACCACACCACAACTCACCTCACCACACCACATCTCACCACATCACAACTCACCTCACCTCAACACCTCTCACCACACCACACCTCACACCTCAACATGCCACACCACACCTCACCACACCTCACCATACCTCACTACACCACACCTCACCTCACCACACCTCACTACACCTCACCACACCACACCTTACCAAACGTCACCTCACCACATCTCACCTCACCACACCTCATCTCACCACACCACACCTCACCTCACCACACCACACCCCACAACTCAACACACCACACCACACCTCACCTTACCACACCTCACCACACAACTCCACATCACACCTCACCACACAACTCCACACCTCACAACACTACACCTCACCACACCTCACCTCACCACACCTCACCATACAATCCACACCACACCTCACCACATCTCACCTCACAACTCCACACCTCACCACACCACACTTCACCACACCTCACCACACCTCACCACACCACACCACACCTCACCTCACCTCACCACACCACCTCTCACCAAATCAAATCAAATCAAATGTATTTATATAGCCCTTCGTACATCAGCTGATATCTGAAAGTGCTGTACAGAAACCCAGCCTAAAACCCCAAACAGCAAGTAATGCAGGTGCAGAAGCACGGTGGCTAGGAAAAACTCCCTAGAAAGGCCAAAACCTAGGAAGAAACCTAGAGAGGAACCAGGCTATGTGGGGTGGCCAGTCCTCTTCTGGCTGTGCCGGGTGGAGATTATAACAGAACATGGCCAAGATGTTCAAAATGTTCATAAATGACCAGCTTGGTCGAATAATAATAAGGCAGAACAGTTGAAACTGAAGCAGCAGCACAGTCAGGTGGACTGGGGACAGCAAGCAGTCATCATGTCAGGTATTCCTGGGGCATGGTCCTAGGGCTCAAGTCCTCCGAGAGAGAGAAAGAAAGAGAGAATTAGAGAGAGCATATGTGGGATGGCCAGTTCTCTTCTGGCTGTGCCGGGTGGAGATTATAACAGAACATGGCCAAGATGTTCAAATGTTCATAAATGACCAGCATGGTCGAATAATAATAAGGCAGAACAGTTGAAACTGGAGCAGCAGCACGGCCAGGTGGACTTAAATGCAAGTAAAACTAAATACATGCTCTTCAACGGAACGCTGCCTGCCCGTCCAACATCACTGCTCTAAACGTTTCTGACTTGAATATGTGGACAACTACAAATACCTAGGTGTCTGGTTAGACTGTAAATTCTCCTACCAGACTCACATTAAGCATCTCCAATCCAAAATTACATCTAGAATCGGCTTCCTATTTTGTAACAAAGCCTCCTTCACTCATGCTTCCAAACATACCCTCGTAAAACTGACTATCCTGCCGATCCTTGACTTCGGCGATGTAATTTACAAAATAGCATCCAACACTCTACTCGGCAAATTGGATGCAGTCTATCACAGTGCCATCTGTTTAGTCGCCAAGGCCCCATATACTACCCACCACTGCGACCTGTATGCTCTCTTTGGCTGGCCCTCGCTTCATATTCGTCGCCAAACCCACTGGCTCCAGGTCATCTACGTATAAGTCTTTGCTAGGTAAAGCTCCGCCTTATCTCAGCTCACTGCTCAGCATAGCAGCACCCACCCGTAGCACGCGCTCCAGCAGGTATATTTCACTGCCAATTCCTCCTTTGGCCGCCTTTCCGTCCAGTTCTCTGCTGCAAATGACTGGAACAAATTGCAAAAATCACTGAAGCTGGAGACCCATATCTCCCTCACTAACTTTAAGCACCAGCTGTCAGAGCAGCTCACAGATCACTGCACCTGTACACAGCCCATCTATAAACAGTCCATCCAACTACCTCATCCCCATGCTGTTATTTATTTTTTTGCTCCTTTGCACCCCGGTATCTCTACTTGCACATTCATCTTCTGCACATCTATCACTCCTGTGTTTATTTGCTAAATTGTAATTATTTCGCCACTACGGCCTATTTATTGCCTTTACCTCCCTTCTCTTACCTCATTTGCACATGCTGTATATAGACTTTTTCTACTGTATTATTGACTGTATGTTTGTTTATTCCACGTGTAACTCTGTGTTGTTGTTTGTGTCTCACTGCTTTGCTTTATCTTGGCCACGTCGCAGTTGTAAATGAGAACTTGTTCTCAACTGGCCTACCTGGTTAAATCAAATGTGTGTGTGTGTGTGTGTGTGTGTTGGGGTTATAATGGGGTTGGGCATCTAGCTATTCATGTCAGCTGTAACTCGATCAATGAGGGGCCCAAGGTTTATGGCTCCGTTATGCACCGTGAAAGAGACATGAGGGGCCGTGACACAGGGCCCAGCCTCGTCCTGCCTCCCCCTCGCCTCCACTATGGTCTTCCTTGTAGGACGGGTGAGGCGTGAGGCTTGAGAATGACCTAAAATGTGCACTGGTACTTCCTCTCACGCCTTCCAATTCAGCCAGTGATGAACATGTCTAGTCCGAGGACATCCAATAATGAAAAGTAATGAATGGGAGTCTTGCACTGTGCAACCTCCGCTTAATGTATTTTCTACTGGAGGGGAGGGGAGGGAGGGAGGGAGGGAGGGAGGGAGGGAGGGAGGGAGGGAGGGAGGGAGGGGAGGGAGGGGGGGGGGAGGGAGGGAGGGAGGGAGGGAGGGAGGGAGGGAGGGAGGGGAGGGGGAGGGGAGGGGAGGGAGGGAGGGATGGAGGGAGGGAGGGAGGGAGGGAGGGAGGGAGGGAGGGAGGGAGGGAGGGAGGGAGGGAGGGAGGGAGGAGGGAGGGAGGGAGGGAGGGAGGGAGGGAGGGAGGGAGGGAGGGAGGGAGGGAGGGAGGGGAGGGAGGGAGGGAGGGAGGGAGGGAGGGAGGGAGGGAGGGAGGGAGGGAGGGAGGGAGGGAGGGGGGGGGAGGGAGGGAGGGAGGGAGGGAGGGAGGGAGGGAGGGAGGGAGGGAGGGAGGGAGGGAGGGAGGGAGGGAGGGAGGGAGGGAGGGAGGGAGGGAGGGACGGACAGACAGACAGACAGACAGACAGACAGACAGACAGACAGACAGACAGACAGAGATTATATAAGCAGATGAAAGATGCTCCACTCTCGAAAACACCAACATTGAAGGCCATGTCACACAAGAAGCCCTTATTGGTGGGAACTCTGTGATAAAACATGTGAATATACAAAAACAGCAACATTGAAGGCCAAGTCAGACAACAACAACTGAAAATATTTGGTAAAAAGTATTAATATATGACTACACAAAACGGTTTGTATGGAGCACTGTTATAATGGCAAGGACACAAGGTAATTTCACTGTAGTCTTGATATCACTACAGGGGTTGTGTGTGAGGGTTCAAGTTAAAGAAAATGTTTTAAAGTTTAGTTTTAACTCTTTTTTTTTTTTTTTTCAGCTTAAAGTTCATGAATAGAAGTTCATCTGAGTTGTGCTCCTCTTTGTCTCTTTGTCATGAGTCCCCGACCTAGAGACAGTTCATTGTGAGTCACTGAAAAGACAGATAGTGTGTCCTAAACGGAACACTATTCCCTATGGGACCTGGTCAAAACGGCACCCTATTCCCTATGGGACCTGGTCAAAACGGCACCCTATTCCCTACAGGCCATGGTCAAAAAGCAATGCATAGGAAATAGGATGCAGTTTGTGATGCACTGAGAGAAAGCAAAGACATAGCTGTACTCCTCAGAACACTAAGTTCATCTGACATCTTTTCAATTGTGTCGTACATCATCCAGGAAAAAAGGTATTTTGTAAAAGTAGACAGTGTGTGAAGAATAGAGGAGAGAACTGATTAGAGACGGTGGGAAATGAATCGTTCAGATTCAGAGAACTGATTACAGACGGCGGGAAATGAGTCGTTCATATTCAGAGAACTGATTAGAGACAGCGGGAAATGAGTCGTTCAGATTCAGAGAACTGATTAGAGACGGTGGGAAATGAGTCGTTCAGATTCAGAGAACTGACTAGAGACGGCGGGAAATGAGTCGTTCAGATTCAGAGAATTGATTAGAGATGGCGGGAAATGAGTCGTTCAGATTCAGAAAAGGTTTATTGTTCCAACATTGGGCAATTTGATTTGCAACAGACCTCATTATAAATGTGAGATATAGGCCTACTATACTACAGTAAACTTTACTATATAACTATTAGATATATAGGCATACTACACTATAGTAAACTTTACTATATAAATACTATATAAATATTAGATATATAGACTTACTATACTGTAGTAAACTTTACTATATAAATACTATATAAATATTATATATATAGGCTTACTATACTGTAGTAAACTTTACTATATAAATACTATATACCTATTAGATATAGAGGCCTACTCTACTATAGTAAACTTTGGATATATAAATACTATATAAATATTAGATATATAGACTTACTATACTATAGTAAACTTAAGTATATAAATACTATATATTTATTGGATATATAGGCTTACTATACTGTAGTAAACTTTACTATATACATACTATATAACTATTAGATATAGAGGCCTACTCTACTATAGTAAACTTTGGATATATAAATACTATATAAATATTAGATATATAGACTTACTATACTATAGTAAACTTAAGTATATAAATACTATATATTTATTGGATATATAGGCTTACTATACTGTAGTAAACTTTACTATATACATACTATATAACTATTAGATATAGAGGCCTACTCTACTATAGTAAACTTTGCTATATAAATATGAGATATATAGGCATACTACACTATAGTAAACTTTACTATAGAAATATTATAGAAATATGAGATACAGTACCTTCAGTGTATTCAGACCCCTTAACCTTTTATACGTTTTGTTACTTTACAGCCTTACTCTAAAATGGAATAAATAGTTTTTTTCCTCATCAATCTACACTCAATACCGCGTAATGACAAATCATTTTTGTGGGAAATATCACATTTACATAAGTAAACTCTTTGTACTTTGTTGAAGCATCTTTGGCATCCATAAGAGCCTCGTGTCTTCTTGGGTATGAGGCTACAAGCTTGGCACACCTGTATTTGGGGAGTTTCTCCCATTCTTACCTGCAGATCTTCTCAAGCTCTGTCAGGTTGGATGGGGAGCATTGCTGCACATCTAATTTCTCTCTCCAGAGATGTTCGGTCAGGTTCAAGTCCGGGCTCTGGCTGGGACACTCAAGGACATTCAGAGATTTGTCCTGAAGCCACTCCTGCATTGTCTTGGCTGTGTGCTAAGGGTTGTTGTCCTGTTGGAAGGTGAACCTCGACCCCAGTCTGAGGTCCTGAGCACTGGAGCAGGTTTTCATCAAGGATCTCTCTGAACTTTGCACCATTCATCTTTGCCTCGATCCTGACTCGTCTCTCAGTCCCTGCTGCTGAAAAACATCCCCACAGCATGATGCTGCCACCACCATGCTTCACCGTAAGGATGGTGCCAGGTTTCCTCCAGATATGACACTTGGCATTCACGCCAAATAGTTCAATCTTGGTTTCATCAGACCAGAGAGGACAGAGGACTGTCATGGGCTCCTGATTAGTGCAGCAGTTTAACGCACTGCATCTCAGTACAAGAATTGTCACTACAGTCCCTGGTTCGAATCCAGGCTGTATCACATCTGCCTGTGATTGGGCGGCGCACAATTGGCCCAACGTCATCTGGGTTTGGTCGGGGTAGGTCGTCATTGTAAGTAAGAATATGTTCTTAACTGACTTGCCAAGTTAAATACATTTAAAAAATTGCCTTTCACTGAGGAGTGGCTTCTGTCTAGCCACTCTACCAGAAAGGCCTGATTGTTGGAGTGCTGCAGAGACGGTTGTCTTTCTGGAAAGTTCTCCCATCTCCACAGCAGAACTCTAGAGCTCTGTCAGAGTGACCATCGGGTTATTGGTCCCTGTGATGGAGAAGTCCGTCACTGGCCGTGGGCAGCAATTGGAAAACTAACACCCCCACACACACACTCATCACCCCTCTGCTCCGTTTCCAGCTCCGTTAGAAATGTGGGTCGACACCCAAGTTAACGTAGTGATTCCAGTTCATACATTAACCACATGATTCTTACCTCCCGTCAGTAACAGTTTGGTGTGGTATAAGGAATACGCACACAAGCTTTAATGTTTCAATTGAGTGACGTTTATTGTAATTATCAATATTTTGGATAAGCGCTCTGTTTTTTGATTCAGTTCCTCTCACTCCGTCTCTGTAGCTTCCGGGTATGGTGGAGTAAGCACCCGAGCTACGGCAATCGGGCTGGCTTTGTAATGCCTGTCCTGAATGGCACCTTCATGGGAATGGACGTATTGAAGAACGCCATGTTAGATGGGATTCTGTTAACGTGTTAGAGTGGAAAATGTAGGCTTTGGTGTTTGTAATGGATTAATTAATGAATTAATAAAGAATGATGGAGGCCACTGTGTTCTCGTTGACCTTCAATGCTGCAGAAATGTTTTGGTACCCTTTCCCAGATCTGTGCCTCGACACAATCCTGTCTCGGAGCTCTACGGACAATTCCATCGAACTCATGGCTTGGTTTTTGATCTGACATGCACTGTCAACTGTGGAACCTTACATATACAGGTGTGTGCCTTTCCAAATCATGTCCAATCAATTGAAATAACCACAGGTGGACTCCAAACGAGTTGTAGAAACATCTCAAGGGTGATCAATGGAAACAGGATGCACCTGACCACAATTGCGAATCTCGTAGCAAATGGTCTGAATACTAATGTAAAAACAATGTTCTTTTTTTTATTTTTAATACATTTGTAAAAGTTTCAAAAAACTGTTTTTGCTTTGTCATTATGTGTGTCAATTGCTGAGTTTCTTGTTTTTTTAAATCCATTTTAGAATAAGGCTGTAATGTATCAAAATGTGGAAAAAGTCAAGGGGTCTGAATACTTTCTGAATGTACTGGCCTACTATACCATGCAGACAGGAAGTGCAGTAATCAGTCAATAGAAGGGCATGTCAGGGCATGTAATTTATGACAAGCTGAATCTAAAAAAGTCTTCACTAAGGGCCATTTTATTTGATTTTACTCCTCTTCTCTCCAAAAACCAAAACTGAAAATACATCTAAGCTGAAAGGGCAAAATGAGGACACCATGGTCTGTTAAGAAAAGCTGATGATAAACAGCCTCTGTCTCCAAACTCAGATTCTCAAAGCACACTGCGTGAAGAGTTAAGAAGCTTACGGCTAGCTACCTCCCAACACTCCAAACAAATACACACTCTTAAAAATACAGGCACGGAGCCAAACGCTTTGATTCATCAAGTTAAATATACACTTTACATCTGCAGTCGTGGAGAAAATCTTTTCTGCCCACACATGGCGAGTTCTGGAGAGATTTCATACTATTGCTATGTTCTATCCTCCGCAGTGGATTTAATGGAATAAGAACATTTTTTATTCAGCTTCCTTCAAACTTGTGTAAAGACTGGTATGTAGGTAAGATTATTGTCAGATATTTCCATTGAGCATTTCCTTTGGGAAGGCTGCATAATTCCTGTTTCCTTTGGGAATGCTGTATAATTCCTGTTTCCATTGGGAATGCTGTATAATTCCTGTATCCTTTGGGAATGCTGCATAATTCCTGTTTCCTTTGGGAATGCTGCATAATTCCTGTTTCCTTTGGGAAGGCTGTATTATTCCTGTTTCCTTTGGGAAGGCTGTAGACCCAAACTGTTACAGAACTATATCCATCCTGCCCTGCCTTTCTAAAGTCTTCGAAAGCCAAGTTAACAAACAGATCACTGACCATTTTGAATCCCACCGTACCTTCTCTGCTGTGCAATCCTGTTTCCGAGCTGGTCACTGGTGCACCTCAGCCACGCTCAAGGTCCTAAACGATATCATAAATGCCATCGATAAAAGACAGTACTGTGCAGCCGTATTCATCGACCTGGCTAAGGCTTTCGACTCTGTCAATCACCCTATTCTTATCGGAAGACTCAACAGCCTTGGTTTCTCAAATGACTGCCTCGCCTGGTTCACCAACTACTTCTCAGATAGAGTTCAGTGTGTCAAATCGGAGGGCCTGTTGTCCGGACCTCTGGCAGTCTCTATGGGGGTCCCACAGGGTTCAATTCTCAGGCTGACTCTTTTCTCTGTATATATCAACGATGTCGCTCTTTGTCGCTCTGATGTCGCTCTGATCCACCTCTATGCAGACGACACCATTCTGTATACATCTGGCCCTTCTTTGGACACTGTGTTAATAACTTCTTACGGCTGAAATCCCACTAACGGGATCGATATGACAACAGCCAGTGAAAGTGCTGGGAGCCAAATTCAAACAACAGAAACCTCATAATTAAAATTCCTCAAACAAACAAGTATTTTACACCATTTTTAAGATAAACTTGTTGTTAATCCAACCACAGTGTCCGATTTCAAAAAGGCTTTACAACGAAAGCCAAACGATTATGTTAGCTCAGTACCTAGTCACAGAAAACACAGCCATTTTTCCAGCCAGAGTCACAAAAAGCAGAAATAGAGATAAAATTAATCACTAACCTTTGATGATCTTCATCAGATGACAATCATAGGACTTCATGTTATGTACATGTTATGTACAAAACATGTATGTTTTGTTCGATAAAGTTCATATTTATATCCAAAAAATCTCATTTTACATTGGCGCGTTATGTTCAGTAATGTTTTGCTTCCAAAATTTTGCTTCCGATTTTGCAGAGAGCCACATAAATTTACAGAAATACTCATAATAAACATTGATAAAAGATACAAGTGTTATGCATGGATTTACAGATCCACCCCTCCTTAATGTAACCGCTGTGTCAGATTTTTTTTTTAATTTACGGAAAAAGCACACCATGCAATAATCTCAGTACGGCGCTCAGACACAAAAACAAGCCATACAGATACCCGCCATGTTATGGAGTCAACAGAAGTCAGAAATAGAATTATAAATATTCACTTACCTTTGCTGATCTTCATCGGAATGCACCCCCTGTAATCCCAGTTCCCCAATAAATATTTGTTTTGTTCAATAAAGTCCATAATTTATGTCCAAATACCTCCTTTTTGTTCACGCGTTTAGTTCACATATCCAAACTCACGACACGCAGGCCAGACAAAAGGTCAAAAAGTTCCATTACAGTTCGTAGAAACATGTCAAACGATGTATAGAATCAACATTTAGGATGTTTTTAACATGAAGATTTCTTCAATAATGTTTCAACCGGAGAATTTCTTTGTCTTTAGAAATGCAGTGGAACGCAGGTACCTCTCACGTCTGGCACTCTGCCAGACCTCTGGTTGAAACAGCTCTCATTTTCTCCCCCTTCACAGTAGAAGCCTCAAACAAGGTTCTAAAGACTGTTGACATCTAGTGGAAGCCTTGGGAAGTGCAATCGGACCAAATGTATTCTGTATCTTGGATCGGCAAAGAGTTGAAAAACTACAAACCTCAGATTTCCACTTCCTGGTTGGATTTTTCTCAGGTTTTTGACTGGCATATGAGTTCTGTTATACCTACAGACATCATTCAAACAGTTTTAGAAACTTCAAAGTGTTTTCTATCCAAATCTACTAATAATATGCATATCTTAGCTTCTGAGTAGCAGACAGTTTACTCAGGGCACATTATTCATCCAAGCTACTCAATACTGCCCCCCAACCATAATTAACAAACCTCCAAATGAGCTTCAATACCAAACAACACTCCTTCCGTGGCATCCTACTGCACTTAAATGCTAGTAAAACTAAATGTATGCTTTCTATCGATCGCTGCCCGCACCCGTCCGCCTGATTAGCATCACTACTCTGTATGGTTCTGACTTAGAATATGTGGACAACTACAAATATCTCGGTTTTTGGCTAGACTGTAAACTCTCCTTCCAGTCTCCTATTAATTAAAACTTCTTTAGGCCAGGGGGCAGTATTTTGACGTCCGGATGAAAAGCATGCCCAAAGTAAACTGCCTGTTTCTCAGGCCCAGAAGCTGGGATTTGCATATAGTTGGTAGATTTGGGTAGAAAACACTCTAACGTTTCTAAAACTGTTACAAAATTGTCTGTGATTATAAAATTACTGATTTGATACTGACAAACCATCCAGAGGAAAAAAATAAATTGAGGACATATGATTTTCCAATGTTTTTTTTATGGAATGCCCTTATTATTAGGAACTTGGTTGCAGTTCCTATGGCTTCCACTAGATGGCAACAGTCTTTAGATCAATGTTTTTCTTTTCAGAAAGGAAGAAGTAGTGGTATTCATTCCATGTGTCACTCTGAAGGTCCTATTTTTGGTGCGTGTGAACAGGAACACGCTCCGTGTTATTTTTCTTCGGTGTTGGAAACAGATTATCCCGGCTTAAATTGTATCAATTATTTGCATTTTAGGATACCTGAGGTTGGATTAGAAACTTTGTTTGAAATGTTTAGAAACTAGATACTTTGTAGTCATGTTGGGCGAGTTGGAACCGGTGTATTTCTGAATCAAACGCGCTAAATACATTGACATTTTGGGGATATAAAGAAGGAATTTAATGAACAAAACAACCATTTATTGTGTCACTGAGACATTTGGGATTGCAAAAAGAAGAAGATCTTCAAAGGTAAGGCATTTAATATATCCTTATTTCTGACTTTTGTGTCGCACCTGCCTGGTTGGAAAATTATTTTCATGTGTTTGTATGCGGGGCGTTGTCCTCAGATAATCGCATGGTCTGCTTTTCGACGTAAATCCTTTTTGAACTCTGACACAGTGCCTGGATTAACAAGAATTTAACCTTTATTTTGATGTATTGGACTTAAATTTTTGTGAATGTTAAATTTTGATATTTCTGTTGTTTGAATTTGGCGCACTACATTTTCACTGGATGTTGTCAAATCTATCTTGCTCACGGGATTGTCGCGTGAAGGGATAACTAAGAACATCTCCAATCCAAAATGAAATCTAGAATCGGCTTCCTATTTCACAACAAAGCCTCCTTCACTCATGCTGCCAAACATACCCTTGTACAACTGACTTTCCTACCGATCCTCGACTTTGGCAATGATTACTTACTGTGAGATTTTTAAAAAATGTATACAGAGCCTTCAGAAAGTATTTACACTCCTTGACATATTCCACATTTTGCTGTGTTACAGTCTGAACACAAAATGGATTAAATATGGGGGTTTCTTTCTCACCCATCTACACAGATCTCAAGTTAGATGTGGTCCCATGTGGCTCAGTTGGTAGAGCATGGCGCTTGTATCGCCAACGTTTGTGGGTGCAATTCCCACGGGGGACCAGTACAAAAAGAAATGATGAAAATGTATGCACTCACTTCTGTAAGAGCATCTGCAAAAAAAAGTGTTAAAGAACTTTGATGATATCTGGGGGAGGGTATAAAATTATTTCTAGAGAGTTGAATGTTTCCAAGAGCACAGTGGTCTCCATCATTGGGGATTGTAACAAATATGGAACTATCCAGACTTTGCCAAGAGCTGGCCGTCCAACCAAACTGAGCAACTGGGCAAGAAGGACGCTGGTCAGGGAGGTGACCAAGAACCCAATGACCACTCTAAAAGAACTTAAGAGTTCCTTGGCTGAGATGGGAGAACCTGCCAGAAAGGCAACAGTCTCTACAGGACTTCACCAATCTGGGCTTCATGGGAGAGTGGCCATATGGAAGCCACGCCTGAGAAAAAGGTACATGACAGCACACCTAGAGTTAGCAAAATGGCATGTGAAAGACTCAGAGCATAAAGAAAAATATTCTGTGGTCTGATGAGATAAAAACGCAAGTCTTTGGCCTGAATGCAAAGTGCTATGTCTGGAGAAAACCAGGCACAGCTCATTACCTGTCTAACACCATCCATACCGTGACGCATGGTGGTAAGCATGGTGGTGGCAGCACCATGATATGGGGATGCTTTTCAGCAGCATGGAGGCTGACAAGGATAGAGGGAACAATGAAAGGAGCCAAATACAAGATCATCCTTGATAAGACCCTGCTTCAGAGTGTAAATGACTTTAATAGGGGCGAAGATTTACATCTCAACAGGACAATGACCCCAAGCTTACAGCCTAAGGAACACTGGTATAGCTTCGGGAACAAGATTGTGAAAGATTGTGAAGCCACACTTCTATAGGGTATTCTATATGGTCTTCTATAGGGTCTTCTACTGTATAGAGTATTCTACAGGGTCTTCTACTGTATAGGGTCTTCTATATGGTATTCTATATGGTATTCTACAGGGTATTCTATATGGTATTCTACATGGTTTTCTACTGTATAGATTATTATACAGGGTCTTCTACTGTATAGAGTATTCTACAGGGTCTTCTATTGTATAGGGTATTCTATAGGGTCTTCTACTGTATAGGGTATTCTATATGGTTTTCTACTGTATAGGGTATTCTATAGAGTCTTCTACTGTATAGGGTATTCCATAGGGTCTTCTACTGTATAGGGTATTATATATGGTATTCTACATGGTCTTCTACTGTATAAGGTATTCTATATGGTTTTCTACGGGGTATTCTACTGTATAGGGTATTCTACAGGGTCTTCTACTGTATAGGATATTCTACAGGGTCTTCTACTCTATAGGGTATTCTACATGGTATTCTACAGGGTCCTCTATTGGGTCTTCTATAGGGTATTCTATGGGGTCTTCTATATGGTATTCTATATAGTCTTCTTTAGGGTATTCTATAGGGGCTTCTTTATTGTATTATATAGGGTATTCTATAGGGTCTTCTTTATTATCTTCTATAGGGATTTCTGTATGGTATTCTATAGGTGTCACAGGAGTCGTCGTCTGAAGAAGAGGAATCGGACCAAAGTGCAGCGTGGTAAGTGTTCATGCCTTTTTATTGTAATTGAATACTATAACAAAATAACAAAAATAAATAACCAAAACCTTAGAAAAAAGAAAACATAGAAAAAAGAACATAGAATGCCCACCCAAAGCACACCCTGACCAAACCAAAATAGAGACATAAAAAGCTCTAAGGTCAGGGCGGGACAATAGGGTATTCTACTGTATCGGGTATTCTATAGTGTCTTCAACTGTATAGAGTATTCTATGGGGTCTTCTTTATTGTTTTCTATAGGGTCTTCTATATGCTCTTCTATATGGTATTCTATAGGGTCTTCTATAGGGTATTCTATATGGTATTCTATAGGGTCTTCTTTGTTGTCTACTATAGGGTCTTCTATATGGTATTCTATAGGGTCTGCTATAGGATCTTATATATGGTATTCTACTGTATAGAGTATTCTATAAGGTCTTGTATAGGGTCTTCTATATGATCTTCTATATGGTATTCTATAGGGTCTTCTATATGATCTTCTATATGGTATTCTATATGGTATTCTATAGGGTCTTCTACATGGTATTCTATATGGTATTCTATAGGGTCTTCTATATGATCTTCTATATGGTCTTCTATAGGGTCTTCTATAGGGTATTCTATATGGTATTCTATAGGGTCTGCTATAGGATCTTCTATATGGTATTCTACTGTATAGAGTATTCTATATGGTCTTCTATAGGGTCTTCTATATGATCTTCTATATGGTATTCTATAGGGTCTTCTATATGATCTTCTATATGGTATTCTATATGGTATTCTATAGGGTCTTCTATATGATCTTCTATATGGTATTCTATATGGTATTCTATATGATCTTCTATATGATCTTCTATATGATCTCCTATATGGTATTCTATAGGGTCTTCTTTATAGTATGATAAATACAAGTGAACAAAGCTGAGTAAAAAAGAGAGGGTATTTTCTCCAGACAACTTGAGGGCGTGGGCAACATGGGGCTACTCTGTGAGCGGTTAACAGCGAAATAGGTATTCATATATGCTTAATTTAGAGGGATTTATGTAACGTGATGCTTTTAAACGTTTTATTAAATTAGCAAAAAAAAGTCAACAAATATATTTTCCTTTTGTCATTATGGGGTATTGTGTATAGATTGATGAGGAAAAATATTAATTTGATTAATTTTAGAATACGTCTTTAATGTAACACAATGTGGAAAAAGTCAAGGGGTCTGAATACTTTTCAAATGCACTGTAGGTAGCACAACAACCGACAGTTAATTGTGTAATAATAATGTAATTGTGTCTGACATACCATACGGTCAGTTAATAGCACACAGAGAAAGATGAACAGTGACTATAATTAGTGACCATTTCTGTAAACTACCTTAGTGACCTTCTATCATCAGTACATTGCTATGAGCATTCATAACAATTTGTGGCTCCTTATAACAGCCTATGAATGTGTTCATACTGCAGTACATTCAGGTGGATGCCCAAGGTTTATAACTTTTATGAAAGTATCATGAAATATGTCTGTGGACAATAACCAAATGGATAGATTTTTCACAGGAAACCTTGGACTGCAAAACCGAAGAAAATAAAGAGGTAGGTGAGAAGGTGAGGAAATGGTTTGTTGAAACTTAATCAGCAAAATGATGTTATTACTCCATCTGGCCTTACTACAAGGACGCTTCTGCTATTCTGGAGAATTCAACAATGTCTGGCTCCCAAAAGCCACCCTAATCTCTATATAGTATTATGGGTCCTGGTCCAAAATAATGCATTATACATGGAATAGGATGGCATTTGGGAGGTAGACAACAGCACAGCAAAGAAACAAAAAAAAATAAGTGTTTGTTATAAATCATTTTGTGTCTTATTTTTCCAGGTATATTGACTGAGAACAAATTCTAACTTAAAGCAATAACCTGGGTAAGTGTTACAGGGGAGACGAAGGAGATCAATAAGCCAATAGGAAGCTAGGGAATTTAGCAAGGACACCAGGGTTAACACCCCTACGATAAGTGCCATTGGATCTTTAGTGACCACAGGACACCTGGTTAACATCCCATCTGAAAAATAATACCCTGCACAGGGCAATGTCCCAAATCACTGCCCTGGGGCATTGGGATCATTTTTTTTTTTGACCAGAGGAAAGAGTGCCTCCCATTGGCCCTCAAACACCACTTCCAGTAGTATCTGGTCTCCCATCCAGGGACCAACCAGGACCAGCCCTGCTTAGCCTCAGAGGAAAGAGTGCCTCCTGTTGGCCCTCCAACACCACTTCCAGCAGCATCTGGTCTCTCATCCAGGGACCAACCAGGACCAACCCTGTTTAGCCTCAGAGGAAAGCCAGCAGTGGGATGTAGGGTGGTGTGCTGTCTTTTTTGTGATTTACTTTTTCCTATTGGCCATTGGTTTTACACTTCTACCTAGCAACAAACAAGTCAGAAAAAGATAAGGAAGGAATGACACACTCCCAGGCTCCTCTCTGTTCACCTCTCTGTTCACCTGTCAGTGACCAGTCCTGCGTCTCAAATGTCACGCTATTCCCTATATAGGGCAACACCTGGGCCCTAGGACTCTGGTCAAAATACTGCACTATATAGGGCAACACCTGGGCCCTAGGACTCTGGTCAAAATACTGCACTATATAGGGCAACACCTGGGCCCTAGGACTCTGGTCAAAATACTGCACTATATAGGGCAATACCTGGGCCCTAGGACTCTGGTCAACATTCTGCACTATATAGGGCAACACCTGGGCCCTAGGACTCTGGTCAAAATACTGCACTATATAGGGCAATACCTGGGCCCTAGGACTCTGGTCAACATACTGCACTATATAGGGCAACACCTGGGCCCTAGGACTCTGGTCAAAATACTGCACTATATAGGGCAACATCTGGGCCCTAGGACTCTGGTCAAAATACTGCACTATATAGGGCAATACCTGGGCCCTAGGACTCTGGTCAAAATACTGCACTATATAGGGCAACACCTGGGCCCTAGGACTCTGGTCAAAATACTGCACTATATAGGGCAATACCTGGGCCCTAGGTCTCTGGTCAACATACTGCACTATATAGGGCAACACCTGGGCCCAGGTCTCTGGTCAAAATACTGCTCTATATAGGGAATAGGGTGCCTTTTGGAACACAACCATATGTCTGCTTATATGTAATTCATTCATCAGGATGTAGACACCAGCAACATTCTCCTGCTTCCCCTTCCTGACTGTGTACAAAATTATTTTTGACTAGAGCCCTATAGGGCCCTATAGGGTGCCTGGCTGGCTGGCTGGCAGGTCGACTGGCTGGCTGACTGGCTGACTGGCTGGCTGACTGGCTCGGCTGGCTCGCAGGTTGACTGGCTGGCTGACTGGCTCGGCTGGCTCGCAGGTTGACTGGCTGGCTGGCTGACTGACTGACTGGCTGGCTCGGCTGACTGGCAGGTTGACTGGCTGGCTGACTGGCTCGGCTGGCTGGCTGGCAGGTTGACTGGATGGCTGACTGACTGGCTGACTGGTTGGCTCGACTGGATGGCTGACTGACTGACTGGCTGATTGGCTGGCTCGGATGACTGGCTGGCTCGGATGACTGGCTGGCTGACTGACTGACTGGCTGACTGGCTCGGCTGGCTGGGCTGGATGGCTGACTGACTGACTGACTGGCTGATTGGCTGGTTAACTGGCTGGCTTCAGATGCATACATACAACTGTTGCTGATAACGCCCTCTGCTAGACTTCATTTGTCTGTCTACAGATGGGTTTCCATTTTAGTTTCACAGTTTACTGACACATGCCACATTCTATTTAAAAGCATATAATACCAGTGAAAACAATTTGACATGATTATACCACTAATATTGAGAAATATGGACAGGAATGTAATTGATAGATTCAGCTCCAAGGATAGATTCTGGATAGATTCAGCTCCAAGGATAGATTCAGGATAGATTCAGCTTTGTGGATAGATTCAGGATAGATTCAGGATAGATTCAGGATAGATTCAGCCCCATGGATAGATTCAGGATAGATTCAGCTCCATGGATAGATTCAGGATAGATTCAGGATAGATTCAGGATAGATTCAGCACCATGGATAGATTCAGGATAGATTCAGGATAGATTCAGCTCCATGGATAGATAGATTCAGCAGCATGGATAGATTCAGCAGCATGGATAGATTCAGGATAGATTCAGCTCCATGGATAGATTCAGGATAGATTCAGCAGCATGGATAGATTCAGGATAGATTCAGCTCCATGGATAGATTCAGGATAGATTCAGCTCCATGGATAGATTCAGGATAGATTCAGCAGCATGGATAGATTCAGGATAGATTCAGCTCCATGGATAGATAGATTCAGCTCCATGGATAGATTCAGGATAGATTCAGCAGCATGGAAAGAACTGCTGTTGATCAAATTCCTGCCAATCTGACGAATCAAGCCTGTGCACTCGATTCACTTTTGTTATTGTAACATCCTTGAACAATGTTGTGGACACAGTGTACCAGCCCTTTTGTTAATAACAGTGGGTGGCTGCAGTTTATATAGTGAGCCTCTGCCAGTGCCACCAAGCTAGTGTGTCTGTCTACAGATGGGTTTCCATATTAGTTTCACAGTTCTCTGGCACTTGTCCACATAAATATCCCTCCCTCCCTCCATCACCACTGCTCATCTGGGTTAGGAAAATGACAGTGATTAGGCATGCTGTGGACAGATGTAGAAGAAGGAAGAAAAACGTCTCTTGGAAAAATGTACAACAAATTGGACTATTGTGATGTCCTCGGAAGTGTTGATGGTCCTCGGAAGTGTTGATGGTCCTCACAAGTGCTGATGGTCCTCGGAATTGTTGATGGTCCTCACAAGTGTTGATGGTCCTCGGAATTGTTGATGGTCCTCACAAGTGTTGATGGTCCTCACAAGTGCTGATGGTCCTCGGAAGTGTTGATGGTCCTCACAAGTGTTGATGGTCCTCACAAGTGTTGATGGTCCTCGGAAGTGTTGATGGTCCTCACAAGTGCTGATGGTCCTCGGAAGTGCTGATGGTCCTCACAAGTGTTGATGGTCCTCACAAGTGTTGATGGTCCTCACAAGTGTTGATGGTCCTCACAAGTGCTGATGGTCCTCGGAAGTGCTGATGGTCCTCACAAGTGTTGATGGTACTCACAAGTGTTGATGGTCCTCACAAGCGCTGATGGTCCTCGGAAGTGCTGATGGTCCTAACAAGTGTTGATGGTCCTCACAAGTGTTGATGGTCCTCGTAAGTGCTGATGGTCCTCACAAGTGTTGATGGTCCTCGGAAGTGCTGATGGTCCTCACAAGTGTTGATGGTCCTCACAAGTGTTGATGGTCCTCGGAAGTGTTGATGGCCCTCACAAGTGCTGATGGTTCTCGGAAGTGCTGATGGTCCTCACAAGTGTTGATGGTCCTCACAAGTGTTGATGGTCCTCACAAGTGCTGATGGTCCTCGGAAGTGCTGATGGTCCTCACAAGTGTTGATGGTCCTCACAAGTGTTGATGGTCCTCGGAAGTGCTGATGGTCCTCACAAGTGTTGATGGTCCTCGGAAGTGCTGATGGTCCTCACACGTGTTGATGGTCCTCACAAATGTTGATGGTCCTCAGAAGTGTTGATGGTCCTCGGAAGTGTTGATGGTCCTCACAAGTGCTGATGGTATTTTGTCCGGTCTGAAAGGGAATTCCAGGATTTTACCTGAATAGTTTCAATTTTCTTGAAAGAAAATTGGTCGATTCTTTGGAAAAATACTCAACCCCTGTCCAAGTGTTGATGGTCCTCTTAAGTGTTGATGGTCCTCACAAGTGCTGATGGTCCTCACAAGTGTTGCTGGACTTGGACAGGGGTTGAGTATTTTTCCAAAGAATCGACCAATTTTCTTTCAAGAAAATTGAAACTATTCAGGTAAAATCCTGGAATTCCCTTTCAGACCGGACATTTTATTTTAAAGCTTTTAATACCAGTGGAAAACAATTGACATGATTATAGCACTGATATTGAGAAATATGGACATGAATCTAATGGATAGATTCAGCTCCATGGATAGATTCAGCACCATGGATAGATTCAGCTCCATGGATAGATTCAGCACCATGGATAGATTCAGCTGCATGGATAGATTCAGCTCCATGGATAGATTCAGCACCATGGATAGATTCAGCACCATGGATAGATTCAGCTCCATGGATAGATTCAGCTCCATGGATAGATTCAGCACCATGGATAGATTCAGCACCATGGATAGATTCAGCTCACAGTCACAATCCCCCATCGCTACCATCGGGCACAATAAAATACACAATAAAATACACATGTGTACACCCCTGTAGCACATGCATATTAAACTCTAATAATACATGGTTTTTCATATTGCACTTTTTATACAGCCAAATGTGTTAAAAAATCCTAGCTAGACCGTGGACTACAACTACACAGTTTTACCCATAACCACCTCATATACTTGTGTGTTCAATGTGTCCATGTGGACATTTACCACTTCTGCTTCAAGCTAACACCTGTCATGATACTTGATTGCTAGTTTTGAGGCTATTTTAGAGTAAACACTTTCTGTTGGCTGTTGTGCAAACATACCTGTCAAAATGACATCTGTTCCACTGAATTATTCCAAACTTCATTTTTGCCCAAAAGCTAAAATATTACGCTCTAAAACGGCGTAATGTTCTGTGCTGTTACTTATTACAAGGGGATCTTAGTTGCCATAGAAACAACTACCCAATGGGCACACACTGGTTGAATCAACGTTCAATGACATGATGTTGAACCGACGTGTAGAAGATGTTGAATTGGCATCTGAGTACCCAGTCGGTTGCTATAACGATGATGATATCCATGACAATAGTAACATTCAGAGCAGTAGATTCCATTCGTCGTCATACCAACACAAATCCACTCAATTCATGTCATTGTTTTTCCGATCTATTTTTCATGCTTCATCCAGCCAAGCCTATTCTTTGCCAAGATAATAATAAGATAAGATAATAAAGTGATCATTAACAAAATCACACCAGCGCCAATAGTCTAATTATCAACAGCCTTAAGGCCATGTCACAATTGATCCAGTCACTTCCAATGCTCTCAGTCTCCTCTGCAGGATAGCAACAGCAGATTCATATTCTAATGGATCTCAGTATGTGTTGTTGCATTACACAGTGAGATGTCAGTCGAAGGCTGTGTGTGTGTGTGTGTATGTGTGTGTGTGTGTGTGTGTGTGTGTGTGTGTGTGTGTGTGTGTGTGTGTGTGTGTGTGTGTGTGTGTGTGTGTGTGTGTGTGTGTGTGTGTGTGTGTGTGTGTGTTTGGGTTCGGTAGGAGTTGTCTCCATTGCCATCTTGTTTGTGATGTCTGAAATAAGAGCAATCTACTTTGGATCAGGGAGTTTGACCTTATTTCATTTATCCCAAATGGCTCCCTATTCTGTACGGGTCCTGGTCAAAAGTAGTGCACTATATTGGGAGTAGGGTTCCATTTGGAACAGAGTCATTGTGTTTTCCCAGCAGAAAGCATCTCTATCTGCAGAATAACCTTCTCTGTTCCTTCTCCTGATATTGCAGTTGCTGTTCAAACTGCAGCGAGCCTCATACTTTTTTACCGGGATGCCAATTTCACGGTTGTGTGATGTGATAGCTGACTCCCCGCTGGCTGGCATGATAGGAAGACAGCAATAATGGTATCATCAATGACAGCCATACACTGAAGCGTTTACAATAAACATGTTCTCATTTATTTTATATCAAAAAATGTTTTGATACAGTTTGGAGCATTGTGTCATATCTATAGTCCATTGAATGTGTTATCCCAGGGTGTACATCTTGGGGTTTAGGGGAAGATTGTTGGTAATTTTTTAATTTATTTATTATTCTTTTTTTATGATTTTTTACCTCGTTTTCTCCCCAATTTCGTGGTATCCAATTGTTCAGTAGCTACTATCTTGTCTCATCGCTACAACTCCCGTACGGGCTCGGGAGAGACGAAGGTTGAAAGTCATGCGTCCTCCGATACACAACCCAACCAAGCCGCACTGCTTCTTAACACAGCAAGCACCAATGTGTCGGAGAAAACACTGTGCACCTGGCAACCTTGGTTAGCGCGCACTGCGCCCGGCACGCCAGAGGAGTTGCTGGTGCGGAAGGGACAGTCCACAGAGAAGGTGTCAACCATGGAAGGGACAGCCTCCATTGAAGTGAAGGTGTAAACCATGGAAGGGACAGCCTCCATTGAAGTGAAGGTGTCAACCATGGAAGGGACAGCCTCCATTGAAGTGAAGGTGTCAACCATGGAACGGACAGTCTCCAGTGAAGTGAAGGTGTCAACCATGGAAGGGACAGCCTCCATTGAAGTGAAGGTGTCAGGGTGTCAATGCCCCCCCATCCACAGGGCACGAGTGGTCAATGAATGTTATGATGAGCATGAAAACGATGTTAACCATATGCCATGGCCTTCTCAGTCACCAGATGTCAGCGCAATTGAACACTGATGGGAGATTCTGGAGCAGTGCCTGAAACAGCGTTTTTTTTCCACCACCATCAACAAAACATCAAATGATGGAATTTCTTTGTGAAGAATGGTGTCGCATCCCTCCAATAGAGTTACAAACACTTGTAGAATCTATGCCAAGGTGCATTGTAGCTGTTCTGGCTCGTGGAGGCCCAACACCCTATTAAGACACATTATGTTGGTGTTTCCTTTATTTTAGCAGTTACCCAGGGCCGTAGTTATGGGCGGACCTTAGGGGGGCCTTACCGTACCTCCTTGTCTGTCTATATAAAGTATTTCAATATTGATAGTTTATTTGAACGAGACGCACACCGAAAGAAAGACGAATCAGTAGACCTGTAATATGTTACACCAACAACAACAAAAACTCAGTAATTTCTTATCTGAAACTGAATAATCAAATTTTACCTCAAGCGGCCAAAACTCAACAGCACAAGCCACTAAGTAAGATTTGAGGTGCCTGGGACTAAACACCTCCCTGCCATGCTGATACTCAACATGGGGGGCACCTCAGGGGTACGTGCTTAGTCCCCTTCTGTACTCCCTGTTCACCCACGACTGCGTGGCCAAGCACGACTCCAATACAATTTTGATATCATCGATCACCACGTTGCTTTAGAGAGATTGGAAACCCAAATTGGTCTACATGGACAAGTTCTGGCCTGGTTTAGATCGTATCTGTCAGAAAAATATCAGTTTGTCAATGTAGATGGTTTGTCCTCTGACAAATCAACTGTAAATTCCGGTGTTCCTCAAGGCTCCGTTTTAGGACCACTATTGTTTTCACTATATTTGTTACCACTTGGTGATGACATTCGGAAACATAATGTTAACTTTCCCTGCTATGTGGACAATACACAGTTGACCATTTCATTGAAACATGGTGAAGCCCTAAAATTTCCCTCCCTGGAAGCCTGTGTTTCAGACATAAGGAAGTGGATGGCGGCAAATGTTCTACTTTTAAACTTGGACAAAACAGAGATGCTAGTTTTAGGTCCCAAGAAACAAAGATATATTCTGTTGAATCTGACAATTAATCATGATGGTTGTACAGTCATCTCAAATAAATCTGTGAAGGACCTCGGCATTACACCGGGACCGTGATCTCTCTTTTGACGGACATATCAAGGCTGTTTCAAGGACAGCATTTTTCCAGTTACGTACATTGCAAAAATCTGAAACTTTCTGTCCAAAAATTATGTAGAAAATGTATCCATGCTTTTGTCACTTCTAGATTAAACAACTGCAATGCTCTACTTTTCAGCTACCCGGATAAAGCACTAAATAAACTTCAGTTAGTGCTAAACACGGCTGCTAGAATCTTGACTAGAACCAAAATATTTGATTTTATTACTCCAGTGCTAGCCTCTCTACACTGGCTTCCTGTTAAGGCTAGGGCTAATTATAAGGTTTTACTGCTAACCTACAAAGCATTACATGGGCTTGCTCCTACCTATCTTTCTGATTTGGTCCTGCCGTACATACCTACACGTATTCTACAGTCAAAAGACGCAGGCCTCCTTACTGTAACTAGAATTTCTAAGCAAACAGCTGGAGGCAGAGCTTTCTCCTATAGAGCTCCATTTTTATGGAATGGTCTGCCTATCCATGTGCGAGACGTGGACTCGG
Organism: Oncorhynchus clarkii lewisi; assembly: GCF_045791955.1. Lineage (NCBI taxonomy): Eukaryota > Metazoa > Chordata > Actinopteri > Salmoniformes > Salmonidae > Oncorhynchus > Oncorhynchus clarkii. Next base: position 46,913,160 of record NC_092168.1, on the reverse strand, counting down.
CCTCGACCAGTAAGTCTTTACTGAAGACTCATCTCTTCCGAGGATTGAGTTTAGTCTGGCTCAGGAGTGTGAAGGTGAACGGAAACGGACCGCAATGAACCGCCCTTGCTGTCTCTGCCTGTTCTGTTCCCCATTGGGATTCTCTGCCTATTACAGGGGCTGAGTCACTGGCTTACTGGTGCTCTTCCATGCCGTCCCTAGGAGGGGTGCATCACTTGAGTGGGTTGAGTCACTGACGTGGTCTTCCTGTCTGTGTTGGTGCCCCCCCTCGGGTTCGTGCCGTGGGGGAGATATTTGTGGGCTATACTCGGCCTTGTCTCAGGATAGTAGGCTGGTGGTTGAAGATATCCCTCTAGTGGTGTGGGAGCTGTGCTGGGCAAAGTGGGTAGAGTATTTTGTTCCTGTCTTATCCAGTGGCCTGTGTGAATTTAAGTATTTTCTCTCTCTCTCTCTCTCTCTCTCTCTCTCTCTCTCTCTCGGGAGTTTTTCCTAGCCACCGTGCTTCTACACCTGCATTGCTTGCTGTTTGGGGTTTTAGGCTGGGTTTCTGTACAGCACTTTGATTGATCTTTAAATTTGCTGACGACACAAGGATGGTAGATCTGATCACTGACAACGATGAGAGAGCCTATAGGGAGAAGGGCAGAGACCTGGCAGTGTGGCGCAAGGACATCAACCTCTCCCTCAACATGAGCAAGACAAAGGAGACGATCGAGGACTACAGGAAAAAGCGGGCCGAACAGGCTCCCATTAACATTGACGGGGCTGTAGTGGACAGAGAATAAAGTTCCTTGGTGTTACCAATGATCTATCATGGTCCAAACACACAAAGACTGATGTGGCGAGGGCACGACAACACCTTTTCCCCTTCAGGAGACGATTCAGGAAAAGATTTGACATGAATCCTCAGATCCTCAAAAAGTTTTACAGCTGCACCATCGAGAGAATCCTGCCCAGTTGCATCACCGCCTGGTATGGCAACAGCTACCCAAGTCATAGACTGTTCTCTCTGCTAAAGCACGGCAAGCGGAGCACCAAGTCTAGGTCCAAAAGGCTCCTTAACAGCATCTACCCTCAAGCCATAAGACTACTGAACAATTAATCAAATGGCCACACAGACATTGCCCCCCCCATAGTCAATTTACCCCTACATACCCCTACATACATACATTTAAAAAAATACCTAGGCTAACCTGTACTTCCGCACATTGACTAGGTACTGTTAGCCCCTGTAAATAGCCTCATAATTGTTATTTTATTGTGTTGCTTTTAAATAAAATTACTTTACTATATTTAGTAAATATTTATTTTACTCTATTTTCTTAACTGCTGTTAAAGGGATTGAAAAGTAAGCACCTTACCAAGTGACAAATACAATTTTGTTTTATTTTATTTTAAATATGCTTGGATTGAAATAAAACACAAGACAGGCTAATAGTTTGTTAACATCATCTGCTCTAATTCACTCAGGAAACAGTCATTCAAGAAGATGAAAATGCTGATTCCCATGAAACTGATTGACATCAAATGATTGGAAGGGAGATACAGTTTGGACTTTCACCTGTATAAAACGTGAAAAATTATCATTCACCATTGACAGTGACGATGGCCTATTTTGAAATGAGGTATGCCTAACTGTGTGTGTTTGAGGGTTTTCAAAACAGAAAATGTTCTTGAGACATTATGTTTGGGCATGGGCAGACGTTGCAATTGGAGGCTTTTTATTTAACTAGGCAAGTCAGTTAAGAACTAATTCTTATTTTCAATGACGGCCTACTGGGGAACAGTGGGTTAACTGCCTTGTTCAGGGGCAGAACGACAGATTTTTACCTTGTCAGCATGGGGATTTAGAACTTGCAACCTTCTGGTTACTAGTCCAACACTCTAACCACTAGTCTACCCTGCCGCCCCGACAATGTGTGGGGATATTCTACAATTATATCATAATAATAATACTGTATATGTTGCTGGGATTATTTTTGGAATGATTTGTTTAACAATCAGGAGAAAAAAACATTGTGACTGGTTGTGTTTATGCCGTATTAAAAGGTAACATATTTACACGACATGTCTTTACTATAAAACCCATAGGCGGTTCAGTGAATAAAAAAATGTGCCCTCCCCCGTATGGAAATCAAAATGCCTGTCCAACTGATTTGTTCCTGGCGTCGTTCCAACGGATTTGTTCCTGGCGTCGGTCCAACTGATTTGTTCTGGTGTTGGTCTAACTGATTTGTTCTGCCGTTGGTCCAACTGATTTGATCTGGTGTTGGTCCAACTGATTTGTTCTGGTGTTGGTCCAACTGATTTGTTCTGGTGTTGGTCTAACTGATTTGTTCTGGTGTTGGTCCAACTGATTTGTTCTGCCGTTGGTCCAACTGATTTGATCTGGTGTTTGTCCAACTGATTTGTTCTGGTGTTGGTCTAACTGATTTGTTCTGGCGTTGGTCCAACTGATTTGTTCCTGGCGTCAGTCCAACTGATTTGTTTTGGTGTTGGTCCAACTAATTTGTTCCTGGCGTCAGTCCAACTGATTTGTTCTGGCGTTGGTCCAACTGATTTGTTCCTGGCGTCAGTCCAACTGAGTTGTTCTGGTGTTGGTCCAACTGAGTTGTTCTGGTGTTGGTCCAACTGACAGTTGTTTCTGACGTTGGTCCAACTGATTTGTTCCTGGCGTTGGTCAAACTGATTTGTTCCTGGCGTTGGTCCAAGTGATTTGTTCTGGTGTCGGCCCTGCAGTTACCTGTACCTGTGACTAACAATGGTGATTCATGATGACTTTAGATTACACATACAGCAAACTATAAGACAAATATTTGTCTAATCCCACTAAGCATTTACCGACAGGTGACTTCTCTTGTCTGTTTTTGGTCCAGACCCGCAGTTTTTTTTTTAAATTCTGGGTCATTTTTTGGTGCAGTCCAGACCGGCATTGATTTTAACCAAATCTGAACCAAATCATAGACATCTACTGTATGTTTCACAAGTTTGGACGGCACGAGACAGTTCAGTAGAGGACACCAGAGTACAGTGCAGTACAACACAGTACAGTACACAGTACTATAAAGAAAAGTAGTGTACAGTACAGTACAGTAGAGTATAGTAAAGCAAAAGAAAAGTAAAGCATAGTATACTGTATTGCATTACTCTAATGTACTGTACTCTACTGAACTAAAATGTACTGTGTACTGTACTGTACTCTACTGAATTAAACTCTACTGTACTCTACTGAATTAAACTCTACTGTACTGTACTGTACTGTACTGAATAGGCCGTCGTTTTTGCCTGAATTTGTCCTTAACTGACTTGCCTAGTTAAATAAAGGTTAAATAAATAAATAAAATGTTAATAAATATATACATTACTGTACTGTGCTCTGCTGTACTGAATAAAACGTGACTGTCCTGTACCGTACCATACTGTACCATATTGTACTCTACTCTACTGTAATGTCATAATGTGATGTTAAAATTATGTCTATTATAAGTTCATATTTGGAACTAGTCCTCACCGACCAAATTTGTACTTGTTTGAGGACGAGGCTCATTAGAATAATACCCGGCATGCCTTTGCAAGTTTTTGTTTTTTACATTAACATTTGGGTCATTCAGCAGACGATCTTATCCATAGCAACTGTCAGTCAGTGCATTCAACTAAGGTAGATAAATAACAACATATCATAGTCATAGCAAGTAAAGTAAAAACATCTGAAACTGTTACTGAGAATGTTATTGTAGTTGAACTGGTCTGTTGGTTTACGTTGTAGATTTGACTACTATCATTCTTAACTATCAGTTTTAAAGCTTTTGAAAAAGTTAACATATGTGCATGTGACAGATAATAAATATTATTTTGCTCCTTCAGTTGGTTCCTCTTTCCTAAATAATTCTGATATAATATGATTACTGTATTGTATGTACAGTTGAAATGTGTCAATAGAATCAAAGACTGAAAAATACATATTTTCAATGTCTGTAAATTACGTATTGTTGATGCCCTGAAAATAAGAATTATCGACATCCACATAAGATGTCTTTTCAACGTACGGAAAATGCGTATTTTCGACGTCTTCTAACCATTAATTCAGCAACTAAAATGCATGTCAACGTCATTTTGATGAACTGGGATCGTCTTGATTCATTTCGATTAGATTGCGCATTCGAGATCAATCAATAATTTTAGATTTGTAGCAAACATTTCAAATCAGACGATCTCACTCCCAATACAGACCAGAGCAATTACTCACAGCATCAATGAACGTGCTGTTGTTTACTGGTTCCCTCACAATTTATCAAGTGTGAGAAATAGCACCTAAATGGCCTGGAAGGGCCTTAATACGAGTATATGATAGCCGTGAAATAGAATGAAATGAAAAGCTAGACGCTTTACAACATAATGACTCTCACCTGAATGTTGACATTGATTGACACACCGGCGCTGCAGTCGGGTTGAAGCCACACACACACACACCCGCACGCACGCACGCACACACGCGTTCGCACACACACACACACACACACGCCTCATTGCAGGTCCCTCCCCCCTATTTTCTGTCTGGTTATCAGAATGAATGACTTCAAACCAGGCATGTCAGGTCGAAAACTAATTGATTTCTGAGCTCCCCTGTCACTTCATCATCAACGCTTCGTTCATGTCAGAAGTTAAATATATTGAGAGAGTGAGTGAAAGGCTGCTTTCCCAAATGGCACCCTATTCCCTATACAGTGCACTACTTCTGAACAAAGTCCTATGGGTAGAGCCTTAAAGTAGTGCACTACTTTCGATAGGGTGCCATTTGGGACACACTTTGAGTGAAAGAGTGGAATATGCTAGTAAAGTACCAGTACTTGCTGAAATGTTGAAAGTCTTGGCATCTATTGTGCATTAGAGCTGTGAGATGGACAGAGACAGTCTTTAGGGTTCAATCAGAAGACAATACATTAGGAGAAGGTGACTAGAGTGACAGCTCCTACACTCCACTGAAAAGAGGCGGAAATGACTCTCACACAATCAGATAAATGGCTACCTGAGATATAAAGTGAATGGAGAAAAAAGCTAGAAAGAGGCTTTAGGCACGTTTGGTCCTCACTTTTATCATCCAAGAATAGTAGGTAGTGGGAAAGTAAAAAGAGGACTCCATGGTGTTTGAAAGGTGTTGGTGAATGAATGTACAACAATGAGTTAGATTGAGTCTGAAGGCTATTAGCTGTCCTGGGCTCCTTCCTCCTACACAGGGTTGATCTGCCATTCTGTCCTCCTCTGGCCCCATTCTCTCCCTCTGAGGGGACAACCATTTCTGCAGAAGGCATTGTTCTGTCTCTCACCTGGACAAGGGAGGGAGAGGGAGAGAGAATTTCCAGTGAACCAACAGTTTCCCTCCCTACCTCCCTCCCTCGCTCCCTCCCTCCCTCCCTCTCCTCCTCCCTCCCTCCCCCCTCCCTCCCTCCCTGCCTCCCTCTCCTCCTCCCTCCCTCCCTCTCCTCCTCCCTCTCCTCCTCCCTCCCTCCCTCTCCCCCTCCGTCCCTCCCTCTCCTCCTCCCTCTCCTCCTCCCTCTCCTCGCTGTCCAAACCCTGTCCCAATTTGGTGCAGGCATGAAACCAGAAGGGGAGTGGAATTAAAAGCACAAGCCAGAAAGAAAAGGTCAGAACAGAATAGTATAGAAAAGGACAGAACGGGCCAGAATAGGACAGGACAGAATAGGTCAGGACAGAACAGGACAGAAAAGGACAGGACAGAATAGGTCAAGACTGAACAGAACAGGACAGAATAGGACAGGACAGAATAGGACAGAATAGGACAGGACAGGATAAGACAGATATGGGCATAATAGTACAGGACAGAACAGAACAGAACAGAACAGAACAGGACAGGACAGAACAGGACAGAACAGGACAGAACAGGACAGGGCAGAACAGGACAGAACAGGACAGAACAGGTCAGGACAGGACAGAACAGGACAGAACAGAACAGGACAGAACAGGACAGGGCAGAACAGGACAGAAAATAACAGGACAGAACATGTCAGGACAGGACAGAACAGGACAGAACAGAACAGGACAGAACAGGACAGGGCAGAACAGGACAGAACAGGACAGAACAGGTCAGGACGAACAGGACAGGGCAGAAAAGGACAGGACAGAACAGGACAGGGCAGAACAGGACAGAACAGGACATATCAGGTCAGGACAGGACAGAACAGGACAGAACAGAACAGGACAGAACAGGACAGGGCAGAACAGGACAGAAAATAACAGGACAGAACAGGTCAGGACAGGACAGGACAGAACAGGACAGCACAGAACAGGACAGAACAGAACAGAACAGGACAGAACAGGACAGAACAGGATGGTACAGAACCGGACAGAACAGAACAGAACAGGGCAGAACAGGATGGTACAGAACAGGACAGAACAGGACAGAACAGAACAGAACAGGACAGGACAGAACAGGACAGCACAGAACAGGACAGAACAGGACAGGACAGAACAGGACAGCACAGAACAGGACAGAACAGGAAAGGACAGAACAGGACAGAACAGGACAGAACAGGACAGCACAGAACAGGACAGAACAGAACAGGACAGAACAGAACAGGACAGAACAGGACAGTACAGAACAGGACAGAACAGGACAGGACAGAACAGGACAGAACAGGACAGAACAGGACAGGACAGAACAGGACAGAACAGGACAGGACAGAACAGGACAGAACAGGACAGATCAGAACAGGACAGAACAGGACAGAACAGGACAGAACAGAACAGAACAGGACCCAACGTGCAGGTGCTCAAGGCTTTTTTCGCATTCAAATGTTCAGTCTGATCGTGTCGGGGGTGATAAAAACACATTTTTAACGTTTACTTACAGAGCCCTGATTGGCAGATAGGATCTGTAGACTCTAGCGCCTACCACACTTACCTTTTCAAAGTAGCAGGATACATATGCAAATAAAAGATGATTGGTCAGAATAATCAGATCAGATTGTGATGTCATGCTTTGGGGCGAGAACCCCATCCCACCTGAGCAGGCTGAAAAAAAAAAAAAAAAAAAAAAAGGGCATTATCATAATTTTCACAATTGCAATGTTATTTCAACCTCAAAGTGTGGAAATATTAGTTTTTGACTGCACTGCCCCTGTTAATGCAGGGGGGGAGCAGAGCAACCCTGCTTTTAGAGGAAGGACTGCGGGACACAGCCAGGAGAAGAAGACAAGAGGACAGGATTCAGACCAGATCCATTTTTCTATAGACGTTGACCGTTTGCTCCTGCCAGGAGTGCCAGATGGGCGGGATTTACCCTATTTTGGGACTATTCTATTGGTCCATTAAGCCAGGCAAGCTCAATCAAGCACAGATCAAGTATCTGAAAAGATTTCAATGTACTTCTGTTTTTTTTAACCCCAGGTTTGACAGGAGTCATGCAGACTGTAACGTACGCTGCACAGCAGCAGCTGTCTAAGAGGAGAATGGTGATGCATTTCGAAGACGACATGGGGTTATGATGACGCCATCAGGTCCCAGATATAGCACGTCCTCCAACTGGCACTTTGAAAGGACTGCTCTACCGCTCTCAACGTGTTGTGAAAAGCCATTGCTCAAACTGAGTTGCTGATCATAAAAATGACAGGCCTAAAAACAACATGCACGGTACCATTTCTTGTGTGTATATACAGTCGTGGCCAACAGTTTTGAGAATGACACAAATATTAATTTTCACAAAGTCTGCTGCCTCAGTGTCTTTAGATATTTTTGTCAGATGTTACTATGGAATACTGAAGTACAATTACAGTGTCAAAGACTTTAATTGACAATTACATGAAGTTGATGCAAAGAGTCAATAATTGCAGTGTTGACCCTTCTTTTTCAAGACCTCTGCAATCCGCCCTGGCATGCTGTCAATTAACTTCTGGGCCATATCCTGACTGATGGCAACCCATTCTTGCATAATCAATGCTTGAAGTGGGGGGGTGGGGGGGGGGGTGGTTTGTCCACCCGCCTCTTGAGGATTGACCACAAGTTCTCAATGGGATTAAGCTCTGGGGAGTTTCCTGGCCATGGACCCAAAATATAAATGTTTTGTTCCCCGAGACACTTAGCTATCACTTTTGCCTCATGGCAAGATGCATCATAATGCTGGAAAAGGCATTATTCGTCACCAAACTGTTCCTGGATGGTTGGGAGAAGTTGCTCTCGAGGATGTGTTGGTTCCATTCTTTATTCATGGCTGTGTTCTTAGGCAAAATTGTGAGTGAGCCCACTCCCTTGGCTGAGAAGCAACCCCACACATGAATGGTCTCAGGATGCTTAACTGTTGGCATGACACAGGACTGATGGTAGCGCTCACCTTGTCTTCTCCAGACAAGCTTTTTTCCGGATGCCCCAAACAATCGGAAAAGGGATTCATCAGAGAAAATTACTTTACCCGAGTCCTCAGCAGTCCAATCCCTGTACCTTTTGCAGAAAATCAGGCTTCTTTGTTGCCCTTCTTGACACCAGGCCATCCTCCAAAAGTCTTTGCCTCACTGTGCGTGCAGATGCACTCACACCTGCCTGCTGCCATTCCAGAGCAAGTTCTGTACTGGTGGTGCCCCGATCTCGCAGCTGAATCAACTTTAGGAGACGGTCCTGGCGCTTGCTGGACTTTCTTTGGTGCCCTGAAGCCTTCTTCACAACAATTGATCCGCTCTCCTTGAAGTTCTTGATGATCCGATAAATTGTTGATTTAGGTGCAATCTTACTGGCAGCAATATCCTTGCCTGTGAAGCCTTTTTTGTGCAAAGCAATGATGACGGCATGTGTTTCCTTGCAGGTAACCATGTTTGACAGAGGAAGAACAATGATTCCAAGCACCACCCTCCTTTTGAAGCTTCCAGTCTGTTATTCAAACTCAATCAACATGACAGAGTGATCTCCAGCCTTGTCCTCATCAAAACTCACACCTGTGTTAAGGAGAGAATCACTGACATGATGTCAGCTAGTCCTTTTGTGGCAGGGCTGAAATGGAGTGGAAATGTTTTTGAGGGATTCAGTTCATTTGCACGGCAAAGAGGGACTTTAATTGCAATTCATCTGATCACTCTTCATAACATTCTGGAGTATATGCAAATTGCCATCATACAAACTGAGGCAGCAGACCTTGTGAAAATTAATATTTGAGTAATTCTCAAAACTTTTGGCCACGACTGTACACTACCATTCAAAAGTTGAAAACTGTTGTTTTGATTAAAGAAGCAATAAAACTGCCCCGATTTAGACTAGTTGAGGATCTGGAGAATCAGCATTTGTGGGTTTGATTACAGGCTCAAAATGGCCAGAAACAAATAACTTTCTTCTGAAACTAGTCAGTCTATTCTTCTTCTGAGAAATTAAGGCTATTCCATGTAAGAAATTGCCAAGAAACTGAAGATCTCGTACAACGCTGTGTACTACTCCATTTACAGAATAGCGCAAACTGGTTCTAACAGGAATAGAAAGAGGAGTGGGAGGCCCCGGTGCTCAACTGAGCAAGAGGACAAGTACATTAGAATGACAAGTTTAAGAAACAGATTCCTCACAAGTCCTCAACTGGCAGCTTCATTAAATAGTACCAGCAAAACACCAGGCTCAACGTCAACAGTGAAGAGGCGACTCCGGGCTGCTGGCCTTAACATTGTCTACACTGTTTTTCTGATCAATTTCATGTTATTTTAATGGACAAAAAAAAAAGATTTTCTTTCAAAAACAAGGACATTTCTAAATGACCCAAACGTTTGAATGGTAGTGTATATATATTTTTAAAAAACAAGTTCCAGACTTGACTCATTCACACTTTCTTTGAAAAGTCACCAGATGGTTAAGCTAATTACAAACACCCAGGCAAGGTAGTAAAAATACCTTCTCTGTTGTTGTTTTAGACAATCAGGAAGGAAGTCACTGTGGCTTACATGGGCAGCGAACATGTGAATACACCCACGCACACAGTAACAGACCACCTGGTGGCGTTCACTACCACCAGCAGTGGTGCTGCAGTCTGCGTGTGTTTCAACCTATGAGAAAACAACAGTACTGTATTGTAGGCTATAGCCTATAAAAACTTCCTCAACGAGTAACAATCTTGTGCAGTAAAAACCAATTACCGTGCAATTCTTAAAAGAACTTGGAGCCTTGATTGGAAATGAAAACACGTGTGTTCTGCCTCGAGCCATTCTGGTAAATAAGCCGGTCCCTAGAGTTTGTTCACTTTAAAGGATTAGAATCAGGGAGGGAGAGAGGGAGAGACAGAAAGACAGACAGACAGACAGACAGACAGACAGACAGACAGACAGACAGACAGACAGACAGACAGACAGACATGTTAAAGACAGACAGACAGACAGAGACGGACGGACGGACGGACAGACGGACGGACGGACGGACAGACATGTTAGAGACAGACAGACAGACAGACAGACAGACAGACAGGCAGACGGACGGACGGACGGACGGACAGACATGTTAGAGACAGACAGACAGACAGACAGACAGACAGACAGACATGTTAGAGACAGACACACAGACAGACAGACAGACACACAGACAGACAGACAGACAGACAGACAGACAGACAGACATGTTAGAGACAGACACACAGACAGACAGACACACACACAGACAGACAGACAGACAGACAGACAGACAGACAGACAGACAGACGTGTTAGAGACAGACACACAGACAGACAGACACACAGACAGACAGACAGAGAGACAGAGAGACAGACAGACAGACAGACAGACAGACAGACAGACAGACAGACTGACTGACTGACTGACATGTTAGAGACAGACAGACAGACAGACAGACAGACAGACAGACAGACAGACAGACAGACATGTTACAGACAGACAGACAGACAGACAGACAGACAGACAGACAGACAGACAGACATGTTACAGACAGACAGACAGACGGACGGACAGACAGACAGACAGACAGACAGACAGACAGACACACAGACAGACAGACAGACACACAGACAGACAGACACACAGACAGACAGACAGAGAGACAGAGAGACAGACAGACAGACAGACAGACAGACTGACTGACTGACTGACATGTTAGAGACAGACAGACAGACAGACAGACAGACAGACAGACATGTTACAGACAGACAGACAGACAGACAGACAGACAGACAGACAGACAGACAGACAGACAGACAGACATGTTACAGACAGACAGACAGACGGACGGACAGACAGACAGACAGACAGACAGACAGACAGACAGACAGACAGACAGACAGACAGACAGACAGACACAACTCATTCCTAATGCTGTGTAATAAACTCCATAGGACATTTGAAATTAAATTGAGAACACTTTGCCGTGTAGATTGTCAGCATTACGAATCAATATGGGAAACAGAACAGAATACATATTGCCTTACAGTAAGTAGCTCTGAGGCAGCAGTGAGAATGATTTATTAGAATATTACGTTTCCTCTGAAGAAACTCTAACTACCTAAGAAGTCATTTAGGAGAAATTCAAGTAAAAAAAAATAAATGGAAATAGCTTTTTTTTCTTTTTTTTTTAAGTGTGAGAGGATCATTAGTGATTTGAACTCTTGAGGTATTTTGCTGCATTAACCGATGTGTCCTGGTGGCTATTAACAATGCATAACGTTTTAAAAATGTTATTCTGAGTGCACCACAGGGTGTAGGGAAACTAGCTTAGGAAGCCTGAGCAGCAGGGATTGTCATGTGACTTATAATTTGTCTGATGCGCTAGTGTGACGTTTCTTAATGAACGGTAAACTAGCATACCGATGTAAAGTACGATCTGTGTTCACATTGTGAAACGCGCCACAGAGCGGACCTTAAATATGACATATTGTTGTTGTTTGTGGATAGAAAAAAAACAGAATTGTCACACCTTTAAACTCAACTTCTACAGACTAAACAGTGTTTTTTTCTCAGCTTTTTCCATCTCATGTTCTTAGGACTATGGGACAAATATCTGTCAATGAGATGACATTGGTGAGGGAATAGTGAATTTGTGGGTTTTCCTATTTCTAAAAGTGTTCACTAACAAGTCAAGGAGAACATGTTGCCATAGAGAAGCAGTTTGTGTTGGTGTTGATCCTATAATGCTGCACTAGTCACTGTCCTCTTCATCTCTGTCCTCTTCATCTCTGTCCTCTTCATCTCTCTATGCTGCTAGCTGTTACAGCTGGATATACCAGTCTCTGTCCTCTTCATCTCTCTATGCTGCTAGCTGTTACAGCTGGATATACCAGTCTCTCTCCTCTTCATCTCTCTCCTCTTCATCTCTCTATGCTGCTAGCTGTTACAGCTGGATATTCCAGTCTCTCTCCTCTTCATCTCTCTCCTCTTCATCTCTCTATGCTGCTAGCTGTTACAGCTGGATATATCAGTATCTCTCCTCTTCATCTCTCTCCTCTTCATCTCTCTATGCTGCTAGCTGTTACAGCTGGATATACCAGTCTCTCTCCTCTTCATCTCTCTCCTCTTCATCTCTCTCCTCTTCATCTCTCTATGCTGCTAGCTGTTACAGCTGGATATACCAGTCTCTGTCCTCTTCATCTCTCTCCTCTTCATCTCTCTCCTCTTCATCTCTGTCCTCTTCATCTCTCTCCTCTTCATCTCTGTCCTCTTCATCTCTCTCCTCTTCATCTCTCTCCTCTTCATCTCTCTATGCTGCTAGCTGTTACAGCTGGATATACCAGTCTCTCTCCTCTTCATCTCTCTCCTCTTCATCTCTCTATGCTGCTAGCTGTTACAGCTGGATATATCAGTATCTCTCCTCTTCATCTCTCTCCTCTTCATCTCTCTATGCTGCTAGCTGTTACAGCTGGATATACCAGTCTCTCTCCTCTTCATCTCTCTCCTCTTCATCTCTCTCCTCTTCATCTCTCTATGCTGCTAGCTGTTACAGCTGGATATACCAGTCTCTCTCCTCTTCATCTCTCTCCTCTTCATCTCTCTCCTCTTCATCTCTCTATGCTGCTAGCTGTTACAGCTGGATATACCAGTCTCTGTCCTCTTCATCTCTCTCCTCTTCATCTCTGTCCTCTTCATCTCTGTCCTCTTCATCTCTCTCCTCTTCATCTCTCTCCTCTTCATCTCTCTCCTCTTCATCTCTCTCCTCTTCATCTCTCTATGCTGCTAGCTGTTACAGCTGGATATACCAGTCTCTGTCCTCTTCATCTCTCTCCTCTTCATCTCTCTCCTGTATCTCCACACTGGGATATTGCATCTATACTCTAAGAAGCAAAGTTGGGGAGTAACTGATACTTTAAAGCAACCAGATGGTAACTTCCTGGATTACTTTTAAATTCAGAAAGGATGTTTGCAGAACTGTACATTATGACTCCTTTCTGTTTTCTCAATGACAGTTTTAAGTTTGTTCCACCCGAGTGAGTCTGACCACAAGTCAGAGACCACTATGATGACACACCAAGTGGGTTTGGTGGATCATTTTTGTCTCCTTCTGATGTCTCTTACGGGGAAAGTAGTCCAAAAGTTACGTTACTGATTACAATTTTGGTTAGTCTGTCCTGCTGTCTGACTGGGAGTAGTCTGGGATCACACACACACACACACACAGAGAGAGAGAGATACATGGACACAGACACAGGCACACACACACACAGATACACAGACACGCGTGCAAACATACACACTTGTACACACATGAGCACAGACAGACAGACAAACACACACACACAGGTGTGTCTCCTTGATATGTTTTCTCCAAGTTGGGGCTCTAAAACTCTAAGGATCTCTTCTAACAGCCCAATACATGGGATGTATCAGGTGGGGATAGTTGTTAACCTTAGGTATTTTGGAGTAGCAATTTATTTGATTGCAGGAATCCCACACCACAGCAGTGTGCATGGACAGAATCAAATCGTATTTACAGGTTTTTCTTTATCAATTTCAGAACCCTGAATGTGATTTTTCAAAACTCTAGACACAAAACTCACAACCGATGATCAAAATACACTTTTTCCAATTGCTTCTATACAATACACATAAAGCTAAGATCAATTGTTCATTGAACTAAAAATCACCTGTTCAAAATGACACAACTTAACATCAAAGTATTACCATTTCAAAATGCAATTCACACATTACATCTGAGAGGACTGTCTGTTCATTTCACTACAACGATCTAACTATCAATTGATACAGCTGATCAAAATGATACGTACCTGTTGCGTTACTCTTAATGTATAGTTTGATGGAAACTGACGAACAACATTCCACGTTTAGATCATGAAAGTTTCAGGATAACGAGCTCCATTGACACCAATTACTGTGGACCATGAACCAATTGGACTACATTATCTATGGCTGTAATATTTCATCATAATGCCTTATCAGACACTGTTTCTACAATCCCATGTACCACTTTTCCAGACTTGACATTACTGTACACTCACCGGCCACTTTATTAGGTACACCTATCTAGTACTGGGTAGGACCCCCTTTTGCCTCCACAACAGCCTGAATTATTCACAGTGTTGTACGTTACAGTAAGAGATGCCCTTCTGCACACCACTGTTTTAAACAGCTGTTATTTGACCATTTGTGGCCTTTCTGTTAGCTTGAATGAGTCTGGACATTCTCCTCTGACCTCTCTCATTAACAAGGTGTTTTTGCCCACAGAAATGCCCGCTCACTAAGTGTGTTTTGTTTATCGCACCATTCTCTGTAAACTCTAGAGACTGTAGTGCGTAAAAATCCCAGGAGGGCAGCTGTTTCTGAGATGCTGGAATCACCATGTGTGGTATCAACAGTCATACCACGGTCAAAGTTGCTTAGATTACGCGTCTTGCCTGTTCTAATGTTTGGTTGAACAACATCTAAAGCTCTCTACTCTATATACTGAGTTGCAGGCAGCCATTCGTGTGTTCGAAGGAGCAGACTGTTTTCGTCAACACGCAGGTGTACCTAATAAAGTGGCCGGTGAGTGTATGTATGCAGGCAATTGTAACTGCTTTATGCTGCCAACTCGTTATGATTTATTTCACATTGTGGTACGAGTATATAGTGAAATGAGTGGTATCCACCTACAACAACATGCGATAACATGGAGCCGGCAGGTGATCCAGGTCACAATAGAGGTCAAGCAGTGGGAGGAGGAAGACAAGGAAGACATGGTGGTCACAAGAATGGCAGGTGACAAGCACCCCTTCTGAGAGGTGGTCGTGGGCCTCGTTGGAGAGGTGTGGGGGGAACGTGGTAGAGGACAAGGCCACGGACCAAGCACCCCTTCTGAGAGGTGGTCGTGGGCCTCGTTTGAGAGGTGTGGGGGGAACGTGGTAGAGGACAAGGCCACGGACCAAGCACCCCTTCTGAGAGGTGGTCGTGGGCCTCGTTGGAGAGGTGTGGTGGGGAACGTGGTAGAGGACAAGGCCACGGACCAAGCACCCCTTCTGAGAGGTGGCCGTGGGCCTCGTTCCAGAGGTGTGGTGGGGAACGTGGTAGAGGACAAGGCCACGGACCAAGCACCCCTTCTGAGAGGTGGTCGTGGGCCTCGTTCGAGAGGTGTGGTGGGGAACGTGGTAGAGGACAAGGCCACGGACCAAGCACCCCTTCTGAGAGGTGGTCGTGGGCCTCGTTCGAGAGGTGTGGTGGGGAACGTGGTAGAGGACAAGGCCACGGACCAAGCACCCCTTCTGAGAGGTGGTCGTGGGCCTCGTTCGAGAGGTGTGGTGGGGAACGTGGTAGAGGACAAGGCCACGGACCAAGCACCCCTTCTGAGAGGTGGTCGTGGGCCTCGTTCGAGAGGTGTGGTGGGGAACGTGGTAGAGGACAAGGCCACGGACCAAGCACCCCTTCTGAGAGGTGGTCGTGGGCCTCGTTCGAGAGGTGTGGTGGGGAACGTGGTAGAGGACAAGGCCACGGACCAAGCACCCCTTCTGAGAGGTGGTCGTGGGCCTCGTTCGAGAGGTGTGGTGGGGAATGTGGTAGAGGACAAGGCCACGGACCAAGCACCCCTTCTGAGAGGTGGTCGTGGGCCTCGTTCGAGTGGTGTGGTGGGGAATGTGGTAGAGGACAAGGCCACGGACCAAGCACCCCTTCTGAGAGGTGGTCGTGGGCCTCGTTTGAGAGATGTGGTGGGGAACGTGGTAGAGGACAAGGCCACGGACCAAGCACCCCTTCTGAGAGGTGGTCGTGGGCCTCGTTCGAGAGGTGTGGTGGGGAACGTGGTAGAGGACAACGTGGTAAAAGAACTTTCCGGCAATGAGAACCGGTATGTCTTCAGCGTGCGCTAAACATGAGGCTACTCTCAATTGTCAAATGTATGTATACCGCATGCAAATGTGTTTCACATAGAAGGGGATGTGACTAAATATACTCTTACTGTAATTTCCCCTGCAGAATTGAGACTCTCCCAAATAGGAGAGGCAGAGGCCAAATTCTTACTGACCAACAAGAGCGCAGGCTGTGACCAATTTGGGCCAGAAATTGTATTCGCCTTACAGAAATTCTTCAGCAAATCTTGGACAGTGACGACATGTTCAACAATGTGAAATCCATACATTTGCCGACTATTGCACGCATGCTGAAAAAGGCACCGGGTCTCTCTAAAAACAGTTATACCGTGTGCCTTTTGAAAGAAATGCAGACAGAGTGAAGCAACTGAGGACTGAGTATGTTCAGGTATGTTCAGTTTCAAGATGCCTGTTGTGAAAAAATTCCCCAAATCATTGTAATCAGTAATTCTCTTTTCCGAAATGTATTTTTAGAGGATGACAAAAACCATCACAAATTCCTATTTTTGGATGAGGCTTCAACCTGTCCTAGACAAGGAGGAGAGGTCGGAATTTCATTGGCCAGCGGGCAGCCATCCAAGTACCTGGACAACGTGGGGCCAACATCACCATGTGGGCAGCTATATCGGAAGATGGTGTGGGTGGGACGCAGACCTCGTATTGGATCATATAATGCAGCTCTCCTTGTAACCTTGATAAGCTAAATCAGGTCTGTAGAGCTGATGGCGTCACCTATGTCATTGTGTGGGTGTCACGCCCTGACCATAGTTTACTTTGTATTTTCTATGTTTTGGTTGGTCAGGGTGTGATCTGAGTGGGCATTCTATGTTACATGTCTAGTTTGTCCAGTTCTATGTTCGGCCTGATATGGTTCTCAATCAGAGGCAGGTGTTCGTCATTGTCTCTGATTGGGAACCATATTTAGGTAGCCTGGGTTTCACTGTGTGTTTGTGGGTGATTGTTCCTGTCTATGTGTTTTTTCACCAGATAGGCTGTTTAGGTTTTTCGTTACGTTTTGTTTTGTAGTATTGTATTGGAGATTCGTGTTTCGTATTATTAATAAACATGGATCGTAAACCACACGCTGCATTTTGGTCCGATCCTTGTTCTACCTCTTCATCAGAAGAGGAGATAGAAGAAAGCCGTTACAGTGGGATAATGTCAGGTTCCATCATGCCTAGTGGTTAGAGCATTGGACTAGTAACCGAAAGGGTGCAGGTTCGAATCCCCGAGCTGACAAGGTACAAATCTGTCGTTCTGCCCCGAACAGGCAGTCAAGCCACTGTTCCTAGGCCGTCATTGAAAATAAGAATTTGTTCTTAACTGACTTGCCTAGTTAAATAAAGATAAAATATATTTTTTAAATCCTTTGTTCATCTTTTTACAGTAAGCCAGGTGAGGAACACTGCAGTTGATGTTTTACTGTATTTTTTGGTATTGTTGTATCTAATTATTATTTTTTGCTTTAATTCAAAGAAACCTATGTTATGATTTTATTTTATTTCATCAATACATTTCATATTTTGTTCAATGATTCCACTGTGTCTGTAGTATTCTCTCCACTAGTCATTTTACAGTGATGTATTTACGTGTAGTACCATAATGAAACCTGTATCACGTATTTTGTATTACAATATTTAATGATTGTACGAACAACTACACAGTGAAACTATCGGTATCTTGTGTGTGGGTGATCTAAATGAATGGTCCTATGGTATTTCATGATAAATGAGTTATTTGAACCAATGATTCTGCAAGTGCAAGGTTTCTTTAAAGATATGAATGCACAATGCAATGTTTTGAACATTGGACAGCCTGTGTTACAAGTGATGTCCATTTTGAGTTTTGTGTCTAGAGTTTAGAAAATTACCACAAGGTTCTGACCACAAGTGCCTAAGCGATTTAAAAAAAACTTTAAGACCAGCGTGTGTGTGTGTGTGTGTGTGTGTGTGTGTTTGCGTAAACGTCTTTCAGTTTCTTGCTTGGACCTTGTGAGAGAGAGGAGTATAAACGTCTACCATCTAGTATGGCGTTGGCGTCCCATTGGTGGGCTGCAGCAGCGTTGGTCCCAAATGCACCCTATTCCCTAGACAGTGCAATACTTTTGACCAGAGCCTTCTGGGTACTACAGTTGAAGTCGAACGTTTACATACACCTTAGCCAAATACATTTAAACTCAGTTTTTCACAAATCCTGACTTTTAATCCCAGTAAAAATTCCCTGTTTTAGGTCAGTTAGAATCACCATTTCATTTAAAAAAAATGAAATGTCAGAATAATAGTTAAGAGAATTATTTACATCAGCTTTTATTTCTTTCATCACATTCCCAGTGGGTCAGACATTTACATACACTCAATTAGTATTTGGTAGATTTGCCTTTAAATTGTTTAACTTGTTTCAAACATTTCGGGTAGCCTTCCACAAGCTTCCCACAATAAGTTGGGTGAATGTTGGCCCATTCCTCCTGACAGAGCTGGTGTAATTGAATCAGGTTTGTAGGCCTCCTTGCTCGCACACGCTTTTTCAGTTCTGCCCACACATGTTCTATAGAGGTAAGGGCTTTGTGATGGCCACTCCAATACCTTGACTTTTTGCCACAACTTTGGAAGTATGCTTGGGATCATTGCCCATTTGGAAGACCCATTTGCAACCAACTTTCTGACTGATGTCTGGAGATGTTACTTCAATATATCCACGTCATTTTCCTCCCTTTATGGTGCCATCTATTTTGTGATGTGCACCAGTCCCTCCTGCAGCAAAGCACCCCACTGTAACGCTCGTCTTCCTCCTCTTCTGAGGAGGAGTAGTAGTAGGAAGGATCGGAGGACCAATGCCCAGCGTGGTAAGTGTCCATAATGATATATTTAATAAATCAACTGAACAAAATAACAAAAGTACAAGCAAACAACCGAAACAGTCCCGTATGGTGTAAACACTAACACAGGATACAACCACACACAAAACACAATAGAAAACAGACTACCTAAATATGGCTCCCAATCAGAGACAACGACTGACACCTGCCTCTGATTGAGAACCATACTAGGCCAAACAAATAGAAATATAACAACAGAACAAAACATAGAAAAACAACATAAAATGCCCACCCCAACTCACGCCCTGACCAACTAAAATAAAGACATAAAAAAGGAACTAAGGTCAGAACGTGACACCCACAACATGATGCTGCCACCCCCGTGCTTCACGGTTGGGATGGTGTTCTTCGGCTTGCAAGCCTCCCCCTTTTCCACCAAACATAACGATGCTCATTATGGCCAAACAGTTCTATTTTTGTTTCATTAGACCAGAAAGTACAATCTTAGTCCTCATGTGCAGTTGCAAACCTTAGTCTGGAGCAGTGGCTTCTTCCTCGCTGAGCGGCCTTTCAGATTATGTCGATATAGGACTCATTTTACTGTGGATATAGATACTTTTGTACCTGTTTCCTCCAGCATTTTCACAAGGTCCTTTGCTGTTGTTTTGGGATTGATTTGCACTTTTCGCACCAAAGCACGTTCATCTCTAGGAGACAGAACGCGTCTCCTTCCTGAGCGGTATGACGGCTGTGTGGTCCCATGGTGTTTATACTTGTTTGCTATTGTTTGTACTGATGATTGTGGTACCTTCAGGCATTTGGAAAATGCTCCCAAGGATGAACCAGACTTGTGAAGGTCTACAATTTTTTTTCTGAAGTCTTGGCTGATTTCTTTTTATTTTCCCACGATGTCAAGCAAAGAGGCACTGAGTTTGAAAGTAGGCCTTGAAATACATCCACAGGTACACCTCCAATTGACTCAAATTATGTCAAATAGCCTATCAGAAGATTCTAAAGCCATGACATCATTTTCAGGAATTTTCCAAGCTGTTTAAAGGCACAGTCAACTTAGTGTATTTCAACTTCTGACCCACTGGAATTGTGATACAGTGAATTATAAGTGAAATAATCTGTCTGTAAACAATTTCTGGAAAAATTACTTGTGTCATGCACAAAGTAGATGTTCTAACTGACATACCGAACTATAGTTTGTTAACAAGAAATGTGTGGAGTGGTTGAAAAATGAGTTTTAATGATTCCAACCTAAGTGTAAGTAAACTTTCGACTTCAACTGTATGTAGGGAACAGGGTCCTGGACAAAAGTAGTGCTCTTAATGCGGAATAGTAATCCATTTGTGAGGCAGTGATGTCCTCTCATTAGGGGACTTATGAGATATTAGTGAACATTTCTTTTTTTGACACCCTCCCCGCTTCATCTTCTGCATCCCTCCCTGCTTCGTGTTCTCCCTCCCTCCGTGCTTCATGTTCTCCCTCCCTCCCTGCTTCATGTTCTGCCTCCCTCCCTCCCTGCTTCATGTTCTGCCTCCTTCCCTGCTTCATGTTCTGCCTCCTTCCCTGCTTCATGTTCTGCTGACTTCTATTATCTGGTATTGGAGTAGTATCCATCTGTGATAAGAGTTTAGTCCTCTCTCTGTCTGTGTGTGTGTGTGTGTGTGTGTGTGTGTGTGTGTGTGTGCGTGCGTGCGTGCGTGTGTGTGTGCGTGTGTGTGTGTGTGTGTGTGTGTGTGTGCGTGCGTGCGTGCGTGCGTGCGTGCGTGCGTATGTGTGTGTTCCCAGAGGTGAACCGCTCTTTAACCTTGAGTTCCCAGGGGAAAGCAATCATTCATTGCCAAACTGGCGTATAGCTGGACTGCAGCGGCTTCAGAAAACACATGCTGACTACAGGATACTGAAAACAACCAAGGTCACAGAACTTTTAAATGGCCTATGGCCTAACTGTAAAAACACACTGACTGTACCGTTGCCTACTGTAGAAACGTTGCGTTACCTACGTGAATGTCGAGTCTTGTATCTATGAAAGGCTGTTGCATAGAAACAGAACAGAGAGAGGGAAAATGATGGGATTCCATTTTATTCTAAAGTATGAAAACTTATATTTTGTTATTTTGTGGTCACACATTGAGATTGGTGGTTGCAAGTATTGTATCATGATGTGTGATAAATTTAACAATGGTCGCAAATGCCTAACTTGTCATTTGAATACATTGAATATGATTATCAAGCATGTAAGTCACTGAGAGGATGAATTTAACTCATTTATTAAACTTTCAACTGGTGAATCTGCTTCTGTGAATAAAACAATTGCTGCAACCATTGGCTGGATTGTTCCGTCAATCAAATCTCAAGTAGCTACCGTAGGAACCGGAGGGTTGTTGTCACTAGTTACCACAGCTACAAAGTCAAAAACCTGCTTATTTCTACAGTTTATATTCTTAACCCTCCTGCTGTGTAGTGGACGAATTGGAGAGATTTACAAGTTTTCTCTCTGACTAATGTAGTTAATTTAGTCTGATTGTCATTTTTTTTATTTATTTTATTTTACCTTTATTTAACCAGGTAGGCAAGTTGAGAACAAGTTCTCATTTACAATTGCGACCTGGCCAAGATAAAGCAAAGCAGTTCGACAGATACAACAACACAGAGTTACACATGGAGTAAAACAAACATACAGTCAATAATAAAGTATAAACAAGTCTATATACAATGTGAGCAAATGAGGTGAGAAGGGAGGTAAAGGCAAAAAAAGGCATAAGGTTCCATGACTTTGTCCACACAGGGCATCTGAACACACAAAATACATTGTGATGATTTTCATTACATTTTGGGTGTTTTATTTCACTTTTGTACACCTGTGGTGTTCCCAGTCAATAATGACCTGTCATTAGACATTAATGGGTGAGACTACAATTAGTGTGTCAAATTGAGTTCAGGCACATGTCCATTCATCAGGTGGACACACTTTCTCTCCCCGACCCCCACATGCATGTGTGTTTGAGCACACACACACACACACACACACACACACACACACACACACACACACACACACACACACACACACACACACACATACACACACACACACACACTTCACTCCCCTTCATGGCTTCCATGGCAACCCCCACAGCAACCTTTCCCCAATAGAATCTTTCCCCCACGGGAACCACACCTGTTGGCATTCTCCCCAACAATCGCAACATTGTTTCAATAATATATAGAACTTTTCTTGCAGCTCTGGTATATAAAGCTGCTTTGAGGCTTTGCTCACAATTCATTCTGTGGCAGCACAATGAGCAAACAATATACTGTATGTGAAGCTCTTGATCATATCTTTGATCATGACACTGGTGAGGAGGAGAAAGTCTTTGTTAAACTTTGACACAAAGTAGTCTGTGATAAATAGCACAATATGTTTAATCTGAGTATTTGTTATCGTCAAAATTATCCATACATGATGCTTTTTTTTAAACTCAAAACAAGTTGTATGAGCTCAGGTCAATGAGGCATACAGGACATAAATAGCAAATAGAGGTTCAAAACTTGTAATGTTCACAAGAAGATGAGCTGATAAAAAGATCTAACACAACATTAGGTGATAATTTTTGTGTTATTATGGATTTATAATCAGCTTTAAAGGGGCGGTCATTTTGGACCGGGAACACAGAATGAATTAACATGAAACGAACACAACAGGAGGGTTAAGGCTGCCAACGAGAGTCTATAGTCCACAACAGGAGGGTTAAAATTTGATTTTTAAACCTAACCCTAACCACACTGATAACCTTATACCTAATCCTAACCACACTGATAACCTTATACCTAATCCTAACCACACTGATAACCTTATACCTAATCCTAACCACACTGCTAACCTTATACCTAACCCTAACAACACTGCTAACCTTATACCTAACCCTAACCACACTAATAACCTTATACCTAATCCTAACCACACTGCTAACCTTATACCTAACCCTAACCACACTGCTAACCTTATGCCTAACCCTAACCACACTGCTAACCCTAACCACGCTGCTAACCTTATTCATAACCCTAACCATACTGCTAACCCTAACCACACTGCTAACCTTATACCTAACCATAACCATACTGCTAATCCTAACCACACTGCTAACCTTATTCATAATCCTAACCACACTGCTAACCTTATTCATAATCCTAACCACACTGCTAACCTTATTCATAATCCTAACCACACTGCTAACCTTATTCATAATCCTAACCACACTGCTAACCTTATTCATAATCCTAACCACACTGCTAACCTTATTCATAATCCTAACCACACTGCTAACCTTATTCATAATCCTAACCACACTGCTAACCTTATTCATAATCCTAACCATAAAATATGACCAAGAAGGCACATTTTTTGTTTTCATTCATTTTTATAATATAGCCAATTTTGACTTTTTGAATTTGTGGTATCTAACGGAAACCAAAAGCCAGATAGGAAGAGGCAAAGCGAGAGGGATAAAGAGGTCTAAAATCTGTCTTCTCCAGCAGGTGGAATTATTTGTAAAAAATGTCACTCTTTAAGCGAGAAGTGTTGAATTCGGTTAACAAATTTGCTTATTTACTACGTGTGACTTATTTGATCAACTAGAAGTTTGGTAATGATTAGGTTCTTACGGGTGTACTGATATAAGTAAGTGACGTTATATTGGAGTTATGCCTTTTGCTCACAAGCGTGTCTGCCCTCTCATTGGTTAGAATGGTCCCACCTGATCTTGCCTCCCGACTGCCTTCCATTTTTGAAGACATTTATTTTCATTGTTATATATATATATATCTCTCACTGTGACCTGCTGCTGCTGACTATCAGGCGTCGAGGCAGCCTGTTGCTGAGTGATTGAGTGCAGAAGTGATGGGGAGGGCTGGAGTGATGGGGAAGGCTGGAGGGATGGAGGGATGGGGAGGGCTGGAGGGCTGGAGGGCTGGAGGGCTGGAGGGCTGGAGTGATGGGGAGGGCTGGAGTGATGGGGAAGGCTGGAGGGATGGAGTGATGGGGAGGGCTGGAGTGATGGGGAGGGCTGGAGTGATGGGGAGGGCAGGAGTGATGGGGAGGGATGGAGTGATGGGGAGGGCTGGAGGGCTGGAGTGATGGGGAGGGCTGGAGTAATGGGGAAGGCTGGAGTGATGGGGAGGGCTGGAGTGATGGGGAGGGCTGGAGTGATGGGGAGGGCTGGAGGGCTGGAGGGCTGGGGAGGGCTGGAGGGCTGGAGGGCTGGAGTGATGGGAGGGCTGGAGTGATGGAGAGGGCTGGAGTGATGGGGAGGGCTGGAGGGTTGGAGTGATGGGGAGGGCTGGAGTGATGGGGAGGGCTGGAGTGGTGGGGAGGGCTGGAGTGATGGGGAGGGCTGGAGTGATGGGGAGAGCTGGAGGGCTGGGGAGGGCTGGGGAGGTCTGGAGGGATGGAGGGATGGGGAGGGCTGGAGGGCTGGAGGGCTGGAGGGCTGGAGGGCTGGAGGGCTGGAGTGATGGGGAGGGCTGGAGGGCTGGAGTGATGTGGAGGGCTGTAGTGATGGGGAGGGCTGGAGGGCTGGAGTGATGGGGAGGGCTGGAGTGATGGGGAGGGCTGGAGGGCTGGAGTGATGGGGAGGGCTGGAGGGCTGGAGGGCTGGAGTGATGGGGAGGGCTGGAGTGATGGGGAGGGCTGGAGGGCTGGAGTGATGGGGAGGGCTGGAGTGATGGGGAGGGATGGAGTGATGGGGAGGGCTGGAGGGCTGGAGTGATGGGGAGGGCTGGAGTGATGGGGAAGGCTGGAGTGATGGGGAGGGCTGGAGTTATGGGGAGGGCTGGAGTGATGGGGAGGGCTGGAGGGCTGGAGTGATGGGGAGGGCTGGAGGGCTGGAGGGCTGGAGTGATGGGGAGGGCTGGAGTGATGGGGAGGGCTGGAGTGATGGGGAGGGCTGGAGGACTGGAGTGATGGGGAGGGCTGGAGTGATGGGGAGGGCTGGAGTGATGGGGAGGGCTGGAGTGATGGGGAGAGCTGGAGGGCTGGGGAGGGCTGGGGAGGTCTGGAGGGATGGAGGGATGGGGAGGGCTGGAGGGCTGGAGTGATGGGGAGGGCTGGAGGGCTGGAGTGATGTGGAGGGCTGTAGTGATGGGGAGGGCTGGAGGGCTGAAGTGATGGGGAGGGCTGGAGGGCTATGTGTGTGTTGAGACTGAGCGCTGCAGCAGGCAGCTAAGTCATGTGACGTGAGAGGACACAGAGCAGGAAGAAGAGGGCTGTTGTTACTAGGGCTGTTGTTACTAGGGCTGTTGCGGGGGCCATATTACCGCCACACCTGCAGTCAGTACCCCCAACCCCAAAAAGACGCTTGTGCTCGGTATCAAAAAAAGACTGTGACCTGAACCTCCCTCTCCCCTATACAACGTGTTGAGAACAAAACAACCCCTCTTGGACCTGGCTTGGGCTGTTGTTACTAGAGCTGTTGTTAGTAGGGCTGTTGTTACTAGGGCTGTTGTTACTAGGGCTGTTGCAGTGACCATATTACCGCCACACCTGCAGTCATGAGTCATGTGACCGCTGTAGTCACGGTAATCTCCTTTTATGCACTCTGGATTTTATTGTTACTTTTTTTACCTTAGTCTACTTGGTAAATATTTTCTTCTTCTTGAACAGCACTGTTGGTTAAGGGCTTGTAAGTAAGAATTTCACGGTAAAGTATACACTTGTGGTATTCGGGGCATGTGTGGCAAATATTTGATTTGATTTGACACATTTGATTTGACACACGTTGGTAGTACCCAACTCACTAACTACCATCAGGTCCTAATGGCCTTGTACTCAGGGCTCTATTGTCCCTCCATCAGGTCCTAATGGCCTGGTACTCAGGGCTCTATTGTCCCTCCATCAGGTCCTAATGGCCTGGTACTCAGGGCTCTATTGTCCCTCCATCAGGTCCTAATGGCCTGGTACTCAGGGCTCTATTGTCCCTCCATCAGGTCCTAATGGCCTGGTACTCAGGGCTCTATTGTCCCTCCATCAGGTCCTAATGGCCTGGTACTCAGGGCTCTATTGTCCCTCCATCAGGTCCTAATGGCCTGGTACTCAGGGCTCTATTGTCCCTCCATCAGGTCCTAATGGCCTGGTACTCAGGGCTCTATTGTCCCTCCATCAGGTCCTAATGGCCTGGTACTCAGGGCTCTATTGTCCCTCTCACATCAATGGAAATGCAATCTAAAATCACATCAAAAATGTGTCATCGAAACAGCTTTTTAAACAGCTTTTTAAATCAATTTGAAGACAGAAGTTCAACAACAGGTTGAAACTGAGTGGAAAACATGGTGTTTTTTTTTATTTAACCAGGCAAGTCAGTTACGGACAAATTCTTATTTTCAATGACGGCCTAGGAACAGTGGGTTAACTGCCTGTTCAGGGGCAAAACGACAGACTTTCACCTTGTCAGCTCGGGGGATTCACTCTTGCAACCTTTCGGTTACAAGTCCAACACTCTAACCACTAGGATACCTGCCGCCCCTACACTCTAACCACTAGGATACCTGCCGTCCCCTACACTCTAACCACTAGGATACCTGCCGCCCCTACACTCTAACCACTAGGATACCTGCCGCCCCTACACTCTAACCACTAGGATACCTGCCGCCCCTACACTCTAACCACTAGGATACCTGCCGTCCTATACTCCAAAAAATGAAACAACTGTGTTATTATGCATACTGGATGGACTGGTTACCTTATGCTACTCTCCAAACGTCCTATGCACGAGTCTGGGAGACAACGTATAGGCCTTGTCCATGCTGTTGGTTCATTGATTTTGAACATATTTTCATAATTAATAGGCTGACACATGACCTTTTGCGACCTTTTGCTACAGAATATCTCACCACCTTGCGTTTCAATCTCCTCCTCTCTCTCTCTCCTTCATTCCTTTCTCCAGAAACAAAGAGAGGGGCTGTTGGACATGTTTTCTTGTGAAAACATGTTACTATCGATGTTCCCAAAACAGATTTCACTAGGTATCCCAAATTAAGCACGGAGTAGCTGCAGAAACAGGGTTGGAGAGCCCACGGCATACAGGGTTTGGGCGGAGTATCACCTGTCGCACAGCAGGACATGCTCCTGAAGTGGTAAATGCCTGGAGTGAAATCACCGGAATAGTCAGAAAAAAACAATCCAGTAGGAAATCGTTGCTATTCTAGTGCATGGAGATAACGTTTTTTTTGTTGTTTTTTTTCCTGCCCCTGTGTTCCTGCCCATTTGATAATGGGCCATTCTAAATCAAAACAAATTTCACATATTAGTAAAGACAAGATTGAGAAAATTGAGAATAGTCTGATGGGTCACTTGATAAGATCACTTGATGAAAGAACAGCTGTGCAGCCTGAGGCGAGTTACAGAGCGCAAGCTGTGCAGCCTGTCAATATGCTCTCAATGGTGCAGCTGTTGAATAGTTTGAGGATCTGAGGGCCCATGCCGAATCTTTTCAGCCCCCTGAGGGGGAAGAGACCTCTTCACGACTGTGTTGGTGTGGAAACATAATAATGGTGTTGGACAAGTGCATGGCCACACAGTTGTGGGTGAACAGGGAGTACTGGAGGGGACTAAGCACCCACCCCTGAGGAGCCCCCGTGTTGAGGGTCCGCATGGTGGATGTGTTGCTGCCTACCCTTACCACCTGGGGTCGGCCCATTAGGAAATCCAGGATCCAGTTGCAGAGGGAGGTGTTCAGTCAGAGGGTCCTTAGCTTAGTGTATGAGCTTGAAGGGCACTATGGTGTTGAACGCTGAGCTGTAGGCAATGAACAGCATTCTCACATAGGTGTTCCTATTGTCCAGGAGGGCGTCTACTCTGAAGTCCAATAGAGATTGCGTCATCTGTAGATCTGTTGGGGTGGTATGCATATTGGAGTGGGTCCAGGGTGTCTGGTATGATGGTGTTGTGAGCCAATTGGAGTGGGTCTAGGGTATCCGGGATGACGGTGTTGATGTGAGTCATGACCAGCTTTTCAAAGCACTTCATGGCTACCGACGTGAGTGCTACGGGGCCGTAGTCATTTAGGCAGGTTACCATCACTTCTCTGGGCACAGGGACTATGGTGGTCTGCTTGAAACATGTAGGTATTACAGACTGGGTCAGGGAAATTTTGAAAATGTCAGTGAAGACACTCGCCCGCTGGTCAGAGCATGCTCTGAGTACGTGTTCTGGTAATCCATCTGGCCCTGTGGCTTTGTGAATGTTCACCTATTAAATTGGTCTTACTCACATCGGCTATAGAGTTCGTGATCCATAGCCGATGTACACTACCGTTCAAAAGTTTAGGGTCACTTAGAAATGGTAAATTAAAATAACATCAAATTGATCAGAAATACAGTGCAGACATTGTTAATGTTGTAAATGACTATTGTAGCTGGAAACGGCAGATTTTTAATGGAATATCTACATAGGCGTACAGAGGCCCATTATCAGCAACCATCACTCCTGTGTTCCAATGGCACGTTGTGTAGCTAATCCAAGTTTAGCATTTTAAAAGGCTAATTGATCATTAGAAAACCCTTTTGCAATTATGCTAGCACAGCTGATAACTGTTGTTCTGATTAAAGAAGCAATAAAACTGGCATTCTTTAGACTAGTTGAATATCTGGAGCATCAGCATTTGTGGGTTCGATTACAGGCCCCCCTTAACAATTTAAGATACACATCATGGCATGAAAGCCCCAATGAAATTGTACACCTGGAATTTTGTACAAACATTCTAGGTGTGGACAGAAATACCCCAAACAGAAATACACCAAACATAACTACCCCAAATATAAACACCCCAAACCTAGCCAGTAGGTTAAGAACCTGGAGATTCTAATACTCCAAATTGAGAAAAGCCAACAAATTCTGTACTGTGAAAAAAGTGCCAACAAGTTCTGTACTGTGAGAAAAGAGCCATCAATTTCTGTACTGTGAGAAAAGAGACAACAAATTCTGTACTGTAAGAAAAGAGCCATCAAGTTCTGTACTGTCAGAAAAGAGCCATCAAGTTCTGTACTGTCAGAAAAGAGGCAACAAATTCTGTTCTGTGAGAAAAGAGACAACATATTCTGAACTGTGATCCAGAGTATCATGATCTCAAGGCTTTCTTATGCAAACACCGCAACCAAGAGGAAGACCCTTCAGAGCAACTGGCCAAAAAGTACCAGCTATATTCCACCATTCGACCGCAAATAACACGATTCTAACAAATAGACATACAGTTGAAGTCGAACGTTCACATACACTTAGGTTGGAATCATTAAAACTCACTTTTCAACCAATCCACACATTTCTTGTTAACAAACTATAGTTTTGGCAAGTCGGTTAGGACATCTACTTTGTGCATGACACAAGTCATTTTTCCAACAATTGTTTACAGACTGTATCACACTGTATCACAATTCCAGTGGGTCAGAAGTTTACATACACTAAGTTGACCGTGCCTGTAAACAGCTTGGAAAATTCCAGAAAATGATGTCATGAATTTAGAAGCTTCTGAAAGGCTAAATTACATCATTTTTTCAATTGGAGGTGTACCTGTGGATGTATTTCAAGGCCTACCTTCAAACTCAGTGCCTCTTTGGGAAAATCAAAAGAAATCAGTGTAGACCTCCACAAGTCTGGTTCATCCTTGGGAGCAATTTCCAAATGCCTGAAGGTACCACGTTCATCTGTACAAACAATAGCACGCAAGTATAAACACCATGGGACCACGCAGCCGTCATACCGCTCAGGAAGGAGACGCATTCTGTCTCCTAGAGATGAACGTACTTGGTGCGAAAAGTACAAATCAATCCCAGAACAACAGCAAAGGAGCTTGTGAAGATGCTGGAGAAAACAGGTACAAAAGTATCCATATCCACAGTAAAAACGAGTCCTATAT
Organism: Oncorhynchus clarkii lewisi; assembly: GCF_045791955.1. Lineage (NCBI taxonomy): Eukaryota > Metazoa > Chordata > Actinopteri > Salmoniformes > Salmonidae > Oncorhynchus > Oncorhynchus clarkii. The sequence goes on along the minus strand of NC_092168.1, from coordinate 46,883,162 downwards.
CGACATAACCTGAAAGGCCGCTCAGCAAGGAAGAAGCTACTGCTCCATATCCGCCATAAAAAAGCCGGACTACGGTTTGCAACTGCACATGGGGACAAAGATAGTACTTTTTGGAGAAATGTCCTTTGGTCTGATGAAACAAAAATATAACTGTTAGGCCATAATGACCATTGTTATGTTTGGAGGAAAAAGGGGGAGGCTTGCAAGTCGAAGAATACCATCCCAACCGTGAAGCACGGGGGTGGCAGCATCATGTTGTGGGGATGCTTTGCTGCAGGAGGGACTGGTGCACTTCACAAAATAGATGGCACCATGAGAAAGGAAAATTATGTGGATATATTGAAGCAACATCTCAAGACATCCGTCAGGAAGTTAAATCTTGGTCGCAAATGGGTCTTCCAAATGGACAATGACCCCAAACATACTTCCAAAGTTGTGGCAAAATGGCAAGGTATTGGAGTGGCCGTCACAAAGCCCTGACCTCAATCCTATAGAAAATGTGTGGGCAGAGATGAAAAAGCATGAGTGAGCAAGGAGGCCTACAAACCTGACTGAGTTACACCAGCTCTGTCAGGAAGAATGGGCCAAAATTCACCCAACTTATTTTCGGAGGCTTGTGGAAGGCTACCCGAAATGTTTGACCCAAGTTAAACAATTTAAAGGCATTGCTACCAAATACTAATTGAGTGTGTGCAAAGTTCTGACCCACTGGGAATGTGATGAAAGAAATAAAAGCTGAAATAAATCATTCTCTCTACTATTATTCTGACATTTCACATTATTAAAATAAAGTGCTGATCCTAACTGACCTAAGACAGGGAATTTTTACTAGGATGTATTTGGCTAAGGTGTATGTAAACTTCCGACTTCAACTGTATGTAACCAAAATACATACACAAATTATTGGAAAAACAGAATTAAATGTAATCACAAACTTCAATGTTACCAAAATCTAAATAGAGATATCAAATTTGCACCTTGTAAAAATCAAAGAATTTAAACAAAAGAAGACATTAACAATGTACAGACTCAGTGACCGTAACCTGGCCATAGAGACGTCATAGGTCAGACTCAGTGACCGTAACCTGGCCATAGAGACATCATAAAACAACATGGAAGGTCAGACTGAGTGACCGTAACCTGGCCATAGAGACGTCATAGGTCAGACTCAGTGACCGTAACCTGGCCATAGAGACGTCATAGAACAACATGGAAGGTCAGACTCAGTGACCGTAACCTGGCCATAGAGACATCATAGAACAACATGGAAGGTCAGACTCAGTGACCGTAACCTGGCCATAGAGACGTCATAGAACAACATGGAAGGTCAGACTCAGTGACCGTAACCTGGCCATAGAGACGTCATAGAACAACATGGAAGGTCAGACTCAGTGACCGTAACCTGGCCATAGAGACGTCATAGGTCAGACTCAGTGACCGTAACCTGGCCATAGAGACGTCATAGAACAACATGGAAGGTCTGACTCAGTGACCGTAACCTGGCCATAGAGACATCATAGAACAACATGGAAGGTCAGACTCAGTGACCGTAACCTGGCCATAGAGATATCATAGAACAACACGGAAGATCAGACTCAGTGACCGTAACCTGGCCATAGAGACGTCATAGAACAACATGGAAGGTCAGACTCAGTGACCGTAACCTGGCCATAGAGATATCATAGAACAACATGGAAGGTCTGACTCAGTGACCGTAACCTGGCCATAGAGACGTCATAGAACAACATGGAAGGTCAGACTCAGTGACCGTAACCTGGCCATAGAGACATCATAGAACAACATGGAAGGTCATAGAACAACATGGAAGGTCAGACTCAGTGACCGTAACCTGGCCATAGAGACGTCATAGAACAACATGGAAGGTCAGACTCAGTGACCGTAACCTGGCCATAGAGATATCATAGAACAACACGGAAGATCAGACTCAGTGACCGTAACCTGGCCATAGAGACGTCATAGAACAACATGGAAGTTCATAGAACAACATGGAAGGTCAGACTCAGTGACCGTAACCTGGCCATAGAGGACCACCACACTTTTTTGGTTACTACAAGACGTGTGTTTTTTCATAGTGTTGAAGTTTTCGCTAATAATCTACAATGTAGAAAATAATAAAAATAAAGAAAAACCCTTGAATGAGTAGGTGTGTCCAAACGTTTGACTGGTACAGTATATATATATTTTTTGTACATAGACAGTACAAATCTAGCTACAGACAATGTCCTGGTCTGTCATAATATAATAGAGACAGTAGATCTAGCTGGTCTGTCGTAATATAATAGAGACAGTAGATCTAGCTGGTCTGTCGTAATATAATAGAGACAGTAGATCTAGCTGGTCTGTCGTAATATAATAGAGACAGTAGATCTAGCTGGTCTGTCATAATATTATAGAGACAGTATATCTAGCTGGTCTGTCGTAATATAATAGAGACAGTAGATCTAGCTGGTCTGTCGTAATATAATAGAGACAGTAGATCTAGCTGGTCTGTCATAATATTATAGAGGCAGTAGATCTAGCTGGTCTGTCGTAATATAATAGAGACAGTAGATCTAGCTGGTCTGTCGTAATATAATAGAGACAGTAGATCTAGCTGGTCTGTCGTAATATAATAGAGACAGTAGATCTAGCTGGTCTGTCATAATATTATAGAGACAGTAGATCTAGCTGGTCTGTCGTAATATAATAGAGACAGTAGATCTAGCTGGTCTGTCGTAATATAATAGAGACAGTAGATCTAGCTGGTCTGTCGTAATATAATAGAGACAGTAGATCTAGCTGGTCTGTCATAATATTATAGAGACAGTAGATCTAGCTGGTCTGTCGTAATATAATAGAGACAGTAGATCTAGCTGGTCTGTCGTAATATAATAGAGACAGTAGATCTAGCTGGTCTGGCATAATATAATACAGACAGTATATCTAGCTGGTCTGTCTTAATATAATAGAGACAGTAGATCTAGCTGGTCTGCCTTAATATAATAGAGACAGTAAGATCTAGCTGGTCTGTCATAATATAATAGAGACAGTAGATCTAGCTAGTCTGTCATAATATAATACAGACAGTAGATCTAGCTGGTCTGTCATAATATAATAGAGACAGTAGATCTAGCTAGTCTGTCATAATATAATAGAGACAGTAGATCTAGCTGGTCTGTCGTAATATAATAGAGACAGTAGATCTAGCTGGTCTGTCGTAATATAATAGAGACAGTAGATCTAGCTGGTCTGTTACGGATACAGTTATCCTGTGTGTATCCTGTGTGTGTGTGTGTTTCCTTTCTCTCCTTCTCCCCTCACAGGTGAAAATCATCACTCCCCAATCAGTCAACAATCAACCCATCAATCAGAAGACACACCTCCTCCTGTTTCCTACCCTATCACAGTTCCTTCCCCATGGTTTAAAAACCCCATCATTTGTTTGCTCTAGAGCTCAATCTCTTTGTAAATCCCATGTTGGTAGATATCTGTTCTTTGTAGATTTCAGGCTCTCAATCTCTTTGTAAATGCCATGTTTGTAGATCTCTGTGTTTCACTCGCTCTCTGTGTATTAATTAACCTCTCTTTTGTTTGAGCACCTCCATAGCACTTTGTCATCACCTGTGAGTATTGTTTTGGTTATGGTGTTTGTTTGTTGCTGGTGGGAAAAGGGGAAAACAAGACAAGTCGCCCATGGGCATACACTACCCGTAGGTAAACTTTGTTAAACACACTAGTTAGAACTGGGCGGACCACGCACTGTATTTTTGGTTAGTTAGCTGTTGTTAATTAAAGTAGGCTAGTCTAGCTTAGGGGTGTTTTTGCATATTTGTTTCTTTCCTTGGGTCCAGCTCAGCCCCTTTTCCTGCTCCCCCCATTACCGTGTGTTTATAAATAAACCCTGAGTTTGACGGTATTATTTCAGTTGTCGTGGTTATTTCATTCACTTTTACTTTGTCACTATTATAATTTACATGAGTTATGTTACGGGTCTCATTACCATCCCCCCTAGACTGTCGGGCCAAAAGGGATTCGTAACATAAGTGGAGCCTCATCCGGGATATGTCTTTACTGACACCCATGCCGCTCATGTAGATTGTTGATAGTGGTATAGTTCAGTGTTGAGCGTCATAGCTGAAGTAGCATTAGTGTTTGCTATTTTCATTGGCTCTTGTGAAGTAGTGTAAGATGGCTACTTTTGATTTGAAGTCCTTTTTGGATAACCCTTCGTGGGAGGTTTTTGACAAATGTCGTAGAGTTGATTTAATGACCTTGGCTGACCATTATTCAGTATCGATTCCACAGAATGTAGTTAAGTCGAAGGTTAAAAAGCTGGTGTTAAATGTATTGTTGGAAGAGCAGGTGCTTGTGTTACCGCTGCCTGAGAATACTAACCCTATAGGGGATGGTGCTGCTCCTGTAAGCCCATTGGTGTCTGATAATGAGGGCGAGGCTAAAACACCAGCCACATTGTCCCATTTTGATCCACTCTCCCCACTGTCAAACGGTGATGCCAGGAGGGATGTCCGTATAGTACAGTTACAACTAGAGGTGGAAGAGAGAGCCCAAATTAGGCGAGAGACTCTCCAGTTGGAGATGTGTAAAATTGAGGCAGAACGAGAACAGAGGCAGATGACGTTTAAAATGCGCCAGATGGAACTGGAGGCAGAGACAGCGAGGCTAGCCTTCGTTCCTGCTGTCACTGTTAGTGAGTCGTCCTCACCAGCTGTGTCCTCAAACACGTTTGACATTAGTAGGCAGATAGCCTTAGTACCTTTGTTCAGAGAGTCAGAGGTTGACTCCTATTTTTGTGTATTTGAGCGTATAGCCGTAGCATTGAAGTGGCCTGAAGAGGTATGGTGCCTATTACTTCAGTGTAAATTAACTGGTAAAGCCCAAGAGGTTTTGTCAGCGCTACCTCTGGAGGACAGTTTGAATTATGAAGTGGTCAAAGCTACTGTTCTTCGTGCCTATGAGCTTGTGCCTGAGGCATACCGACAGAGATTTAGGTCTCATAGAAAGTCTTCTAGTAAGACTTATGTGGAATTTGCTAGAGACAAGGGAAATCTGTTTGATAAATGGCATGCTGCTAGTAAGGTAACTGATTTCAACTCTCTCCGGGAGTTAATCTTGTTGGAAGAGTTTAAAAATTGCTTACCCGAACGCATTGTAGTTTACCTAAACGAACAGAAAGTATCCTCCCTGGCAGAAGCGTCTGTGTTGGCAGACGAGTTTGTGTTGACGCACAAGAGTCTGTTTTCGGCTCAAACTGAGAGTAGAGCCACTGAGTTTCCTACCTTTAGCCCTAGTCGACCAGCAGTAGTATATCAAGCACGCCAGAATGAGCGTCCCTGTTTCTATTGTCATAAAGTAGGACATATGATTAATGATTGCTTCCTGCTTAAACGCAAACAAGGGATGCCTCTTCGTGCCAAGCCACCAACAGGTGTTGGTCTAATTCGTATGGTTGTGAGGTCTGCAACAAAACAGGTGCCTCAGGGTAACTGCCGTCTGAAAGTCTCAGTCCCCGACCGCAGTTATGAACCATTCATTTTCGAGGGGTTTGTGTCCCTAACGAATGACGAAGCGTCTCAGCGTCCGGTTAAAATCCTTAGAGATACTGGTGCGGCGCAGTCATTTATATTGTCTGATGTGTTGCCCTTATCTGACGATACATACTGTGGTTCCAGTGTGTTAGTGCAGGGTATTGAAATGTTTTTTGTGCCGTTGCACTTTGTGAAAGTACACTCTAAGTTAATCAGTGGAATATTCAGAGTGGGGGTACGTCCTATGTTGCCAGTGAAAGGTGTGACCTTTATAATGGGTAACGATATTGCCGGAGGAAAGGTAGTACCCGTATTGGAAGTATTGGATAAAAGTGACCACTCTCTCTCGAATGAGTTGGCACAGAGTTATCCACATGTGTTCCCCGCTTGTGCTGTCACTCGTGCTCAGGCACTACAAGAGGGTGACGTGATAGATTTGTCGAACACTGTTCTGTTCAAAGAGGATGATCAAGAGGATGGATTGTGTGATACCTCTGAGAAGCTGATCACCTCTGACAAACAGCCCAGGAAAGAATTAAAGAACGTTGAACTTATTGCTGATCCAATACAGTTACCAGTCACTCGTGAGCAGCTGATTGCTAACCAAAAGGTTGACAACAAACTTGCTAAATGTTTTACTAGTGTTGTCTCATTGGAAGATGTGAAGATGAAGAACGTAGCTTACTTCATTGATGGTAATCTCCTCATGCGTAAATGGAAATCCCATGTTGACGCGGGTGGAGATCGGAATGCTGTTTACCAAATAGTGATTCCTACAGCCTTTCGACAAAATGTGTTATCCCTTGCTCATGATCACCAGTGGTCTGGTCATTTAGGAATTACAAAGACGTATGATCGGATCCTTCAACATTTCTTTTGGCCGGGTTTAAAACAAGATGTGGCTCAGTTCTGTCGGACATGCCACACATGTCAGATAACAGGAAAACCAAATCAGGTTATTCCTCCCGCTCCTCTTTGTCCCATACCTGTCATAGGTGAACCATTTGAGCATGTGGTGGTTGTGTCGGACCGTTACCGAAGACAAAATCGGGTAACCAGTTTTTGTTAACGATAATGTGTATGGCTACAAGATACCCCGAGGCTATTCCTCTGAGAAGGATTACAGCTCCGATAGTGAGTAAAGCCTTAATAAAATTCTTCACGACATTCGGATTACCTAAGGTGGTACAAAGCGATCAAGGTACCAATTTCCTATCCAAGCTCTTCAAGCAGGTGTTGAAATCCTTATCAATTACGCACCGCGTATCAAGCGCCTATCACCCAGAGTCTCAGGGTGCGCTTGAAAGATGGCATCAGACACTGAAGTCTATGCTACGTAAATATTGTTTGGAATCTGAGAAAGATTGGGATGAGGGAGTTCCTCTAGTTTTGTTTGCTGCTCGTGAAACTGTGCAGGAGTCCCTAGGTTTCAGCCCGGCTGAACTAGTGTTTGGTCACACAGTGAGAGGACCAATGAAAGTCCTTAAAGAACAGTTCTTGTCCCAAGAGTTGTGTACCAGAGATGAGAATGTGTTGGACTATGTTAGTCGCTTTCGTGAGCGCCTACACCAAGCTTGTGCTCTTGCAAAGGAAGCTCTGTCTTCCTCACAGAGGAGCATGAAAAGACACTATGATAAAGAGGCTGTTTCTCGTCCACTACAGCCAGGTGACCAGTACTGGTGTTATTACCTGTTCCAGGATCTTCACTGTCAGCTCGTTTCTCTGGTCCTTATTTGATTGAAAAGAAAATAAGTGAAACTGACTATGTGCTTCAAACTCCTGATAGACAACGCCAATCTAGTGTGTGTCACATTAACATGTTGAAAGCATACCACACCCGACCCATCACAGTTAGATAGTTCAAAAACTGAGGAAGGTACTGCAGTCTCCTCTGCTACTACTGCTATCATAGTGGACTGTCATATTGATGATGATGATGATGATGGATTGGAGTTGCGCAATACTCAACAGCAGTGTGTTAGATTGCCCAACTCAGAAATGCTGCTGTCTATCCAATCCGGTCTGGTTCATTTAACGGATGGACAGGCTAATGATATTGTGAGGCTACTACACAGTTTTCCATGTCTCTTTAATGACGTTCCTTTCTCGCACAAATGTGTTGGAACATGACATTAATGTTGGAAATGCTACACCTATCAAGCAACCCCCATATCGTATCAACGCTTCCAAGAGGAAGATAATGAGGGATGAGGTGAAATATTTGTTGGAGAATGACCTGGCTTAGCCAAGTTCAAGCCCTTGGAGTTCTCCTTGCATTCTGGTTCCTAAACCTGATGGTACGTCCAGGTTATGTACGGATTATCGAAAGGTAAATTCTGTCACAATGCCAGATTCGTTCCCGTTACCCAGACTGGACGATTGTATCGACACTATTGGTGCTGCTAAGTATGTAACCAAGTTGGACCTCTTAAAAGGTTACTGGCAGGTTCCGTTAACTTCACGTGCTTCTGAGATTTCTGCCTTTGTGACCCCAGACAACTTCCTTCAGTACTCAGTCATGGCTTTTGGGATGCGAAATACACCAGCCACTTTCCAACGACTGGTTAACTCCGTATTAGCTGGCGTTCCTAATTGTAGTGCATACCTTGATGACCTAGTGATTTATTCGTCTGAGTGGTCAGATCATGTTGACTCACTAAGGGTAGTATGTGAACGGTTGGCAGCTGCTTCTCTAACCCTGAACTTGGCAAAGTGCGAGTTTGGGAAGGCTACTGTTACCTATCTCGGTAAAGAGGTTGGCCATGGACAGGTGCGCCCTGTTGATGCCAAGGTCTTGGCTATAACTGCATTCCCTGCACCTACCGCTAGACGAGAGCTACGCCGCTTTTTAGGGATGGTTGGCTACTACCGTAGCTTCTGTAAAAATTTCTCTGCGGTAGTTGCTCCATTGACTGATTTGCTCAGTCCGGCAAGACCATTTGTGTGGTCCCCTGATTGTAAGAGAGCTTTTGAATCAGCGAAAGCACTCTTATGTAGTACCCCTGTACTTGCTGCTCCGGATTTTGAACAACCGTTCAAGCTTGAGGTAGATGCTAGTGCCAGAGGTGCTGGTGCTGTTCTACTGCAGCAGGACAAGAGTGGAGTAGATCATCCTGTTTGTTATTTTTCCCGTAAATTTAATAAATGTCAAACAAATTATGCGACAATAGAACAAGAAGCTCTTGCTTTGTTGTTGGCTCTGCAATACTTTGAAGTATACATTGGTTCCAGTGCCTTACCAGTGATTGTGTATACTGACCATAACCCCTTAGTTTTTCTCCACCGAATGTACAACCAGAACCAGCGCCTTATGCGTTGGGCGCTGATTGTTCAAAATTATAATTTGGAGATCCGCCACAAAAAGGGTTCAGATAACGTGTTGGCAGATGCTTTGTCTCGTGTGTAATAATTTTTGTATGTTTTGGCAAGGTTGACTTAGTTATTATTGTGAGTATTAATTGTAATACTGTGATCGCAATCCCCCCTGGGGTTGCTCTTTTAAGGGTGGGAGTGTTACGGATACAGTTATCCTGTGTGTATCCTGTGTGTGTGTGTGTGTGTTTCTTTTCTCTCCTTCTCCCCTCACAGGTGAAAATCATCACTCCCCAATCAGTCAACAATCAACCCATCAATCAGAAGACACACCTCCTCCTGTTTCCTACCCTATCACAGTTCCTTCCCCATGGTTTAAAAACCCCATCATTTGTTTGCTCTAGAGCTCAATCTCTTTGTAAATCCCATGTTGGTAGGTATCTGTTCTTTGTAGATTTCAGGAGCTCAATCTCTTTGTAAATGCCATGTTGGTAGATTGCTGTTCTTCATAGATTTCAGGAGCTCAATCTCTTTGTAAATGCCATGTTTGTAGATCTCTGTTCTTCGCTCGCTCTCTGTGTATTAATTAACCTCTCTTTTGTTTGAGCATCTCCATAGCACTTTGTCATCACCTGTGAGTATTGTTTTGGTTATGGTGTTTGTTTGTTGCTGGTGGGAAAAGGGGAAAACAAGACAAGTCGCCCATGGGCATACACTACCCGTAGGTAAACTTTGTTAAACACACTAGTTAGAACTGGGCGGACCACGCACTGTATTTTTGGTTAGTTAGCTGTTGTTAAAGTAGGCTAGTCTAGCTTAGGGGTGTTTTTGCATATTTGTTTCTTTCCTTGGGTCCAGCTCAGCCCCTTTTCCTGCTCCCCCCATTACCGTGTGTTTATAAATAAACCCTGAGTTTGACGGTATTATTTCAGTTGTCGTGGTTATTTCATTCACTTTTACTTTGTCACTATTATAATTTACATGAGTTATGTTACGGGTCTCATTACCATCCCCCCTAGACTGTCGGGCCAAAAGGGATTCGTAACATGGTCTGTCATAATATAATAGAGACAGTAAATCTAGCTGATCTGTCATAATAGAGACAGTAAATCTAGCTGGTCTGTCATAATCTAGCTGGTCTGTATGCCAGCAGCATACCACCCTGCATACATATGCTGGCTTGCTTCTGAAGCTAAGCAGGGTTGGTCCTGGTCAGTTCCTGGATGGGAGACGAGATGCTGCTGGAAGTGGTGTTGGAGGGCCAGTAGGAGGCACTCTTTCCTCTGTTCTAAAACAATATCCCAATGCCCCAGGGCAGTGATTGGGGACACTGCCCTGAGTAGGGTGCAGTCTTTCGGATGGGACCTTAAACAGGTGTCCTGACTCTCTGAGGTCATTAAAGATACCATGGCACTTATCGTAAGAGTAGGGGTTTCAACCCCTGTGTCCTGGCTAAATTCCCAATCTGGCTCTCAAAACATCACGGTCACCTAATAATCCCCAGTTTACAATTGGCTCATTCATCCCCCTCCTCTCCCCTGTAACTATTCCCCAGGTCGTTGCTGTAAATGAGAACGTGCTCTCAGTCAACTTACCTGGTGAAATAACAGATAAATAAATAAAATAATATAATATAGACAGTAGATCTAACTGGTCTGTCATAATATAATAGAGACAGTAGATCTAGCTGGTCTGTCGTAATATAATAGAGACAGTAGATCTAGCTGGTCTGTCGTAATATAATAGAGACAGTAGATCTAGCTGGTCTGTCATAATACAATAGAGACATTAGATCTAGCTGGTCTGTCGTAATATAATAGAGACAGTAGATCTAGCTGGTCTGTCGTAATATAATGGAGACAGTAGATCTAGCTGGTCTGTCGTAATATAATACAGTAGATCTAGCTGGTCTGTCATAATATAATAGAGACAGTAGATCTAGCTGGTCTGTCGTAATATAATGGAGACAGTAGATCTAGCTGGTCTGTCGTAATATAATGGAGACAGTAGATCTAGCTGGTCTGTCGTAATATAATGGAGACAGTAGATCTAGCTGGTCTGTCGTAATATAATGGAGACAGTAGATCTAGCTGGTCTGTCATAATATAATAGAGACAGTAGATCTAGCTGGTCTGTCATAATATAATAGAGACAGTAGATCTAGCTGGTCTGTCATAATATAATAGAGACAGTAGATCTAGCTGGTCTGTCGTAATATAATAGAGACAGTAGATCTAGCTGGTCTGTCATAATATAATTGAGACAGTAGATCTAGCTGGTCTGTCATAATATAATAGAGACAGTAGATCTAGCTGGTCTGTCGTAATATAATAGAGACATTAGATCTAGCTGGTCTGTCATAATATAATTGAGACATTAGATCTAGCTGGTCTGTCGTAATATAATAGAGACAGTAGATCTAGCTGGTCTGTCATAATATAATAGAGACATTAGATCTAGCTGGTCTGTCATAATATAATGGAGACAGTAGATCTAGCTGGTCTGTCGTAATATAATAGAGACATTAGATCTAGCTGGTCTGTCGTAATATAATAGAGACAGATCTAGCTGGTCTGTCGTAATATAATACAGTAGATCTAGCTGGTCTGTCATAATATAATAGAGACAGTAGATCTAGCTGGTCTGTCGTAATATAATGGAGACAGTAGATCTAGCTGGTCTGTCGTAATATAATAGAGACATTAGATCTAGCTGGTCTGTCGTAATATAATGGAGACAGTAGATCTAGCTGGTCTGTCGTAATATAATAGAGACATTAGATCTAGCTGGTCTGTCATAATATAATAGAGACATTAGATCTAGCTGGTCTGTCGTAATATAATAGAGACATTAGATCTAGCTGGTCTGTCATAATATAATGGAGACAGTAGATCTAGCTGGTCTGTCGTAATATAATAGAGACATTAGATCTAGCTGGTCTGTCGTAATATAATAGAGACATTAGATCTAGCTGGTCTGTCATAATATAATGGAGACAGTAGATCTAGCTGGTCTGTCATAATATAATAGAGACATTAGATCTAGCTGGTCTGTCATAATATAATAGAGACATTAGATCTAGCTGGTCTGTCATAATATAATAGAGACATTAGATCTAGCTGGTCTGTCATAATATAATGGAGACAGTAGATCTAGCTGGTCTGTCATAATATAATAGAGACATTAGATCTAGCTGGTCTGTCATAATATAATAGAGACATTAGATCTAGCTGGTCTGTCATAATATAATAGAGACATTAGATCTAGCTGGTCTGTCATAATATAATGGAGACAGTAGATCTAGCTGGTCTGTCATAACATAACAGAGACATTAGATCTAGCTGGTCTGTCATAACATAACAGAGACAGTAGATCTAGCTGGTCTGTCGTAATATAATAGAGACAATAGATCTAGCTGGTCTGTCATAATATAATAGAGATAGTAGATCTAGCTGGTCTGTCGTAATATAATATAGACAGTAGATCTAGCTGGTCTGTCATAATATAATAGAGACATTAGATCTAGCTGGTCTGTCATAATATAATAGAGACATTAGATCTAGCTGGTCTATCATAATGTCATAGTGACAGTAGATCTAGCTGGTCTGTCATAATATAATAGAGACAGTAGATCTAGCTGGTCTGTCATAATATAATAGAGACAGTAGATCTAGCTGGTCTGTCGTAATATAATAGAGACAGTAGATCTAGCTGGTCTGTCATAATATAATGGAGACAGTAGATCTAGCTGGTCTGTCGTAATATAATAGAGACAGTAGATCTAGCTGGTCTGTCGTAATATAATAGAGACAGTAGATCTAGCTGGTCTGTCATAATATAATGGAGACAGTAGATCTAGCTGGTCTGTCATAATATAATACAGTAGATCTAGCTGGTCTATCGTAATATAATGGAGACAGTAGATCTAGCTGGTCTGTCGTAATATAATAGAGACAGTAGATCTAGCTGGTCTGTCGTAATATAATAGAGACAGTAGATCTAGCTGGTCTGTCATAATATAATGGAGACAGTAGATCTAGCTGGTCTGTCATAACATAACAGAGACATTAGATCTAGCTGGTCTGTCATAACATAACAGAGACAGTAGATCTAGCTGGTCTGTCGTAATATAATAGAGACAATAGATCTAGCTGGTCTGTCATAATATAATAGAGATAGTAGATCTAGCTGGTCTGTCGTAATATAATATAGACAGTAGATCTAGCTGGTCTGTCATAATATAATAGAGACATTAGATCTAGCTGGTCTGTCATAATATAATAGAGACATTAGATCTAGCTGGTCTATCATAATGTCATAGTGACAGTAGATCTAGCTGGTCTGTCATAATATAATAGAGACAGTAGATCTAGCTGGTCTGTCATAATATAATAGAGACAGTAGATCTAGCTGGTCTGTCGTAATATAATAGAGACAGTAGATCTAGCTGGTCTGTCATAATATAATGGAGACAGTAGATCTAGCTGGTCTGTCGTAATATAATAGAGACAGTAGATCTAGCTGGTCTGTCGTAATATAATAGAGACAGTAGATCTAGCTGGTCTGTCATAATATAATGGAGACAGTAGATCTAGCTGGTCTGTCATAATATAATACAGTAGATCTAGCTGGTCTATCGTAATATAATGGAGACAGTAGATCTAGCTGGTCTGTCGTAATATAATAGAGACAGTAGATCTAGCTGGTCTGTCGTAATATAATAGAGACAGTAGATCTAGCTGGTCTGTCGTAATATAATGGAGACAGTAGATCTAGCTGGTCTGTCATAACATAACAGAGACATTAGATCTAGCTGGTCTGTCATAACATAACAGAGACAGTAGATCTAGCTGGTCTGTCGTAATATAATAGAGACAATAGATCTAGCTGGTCTGTCATAATATAATAGAGATAGTAGATCTAGCTGGTCTGTCGTAATATAATATAGACAGTAGATCTAGCTGGTCTGTCATAATATAATAGAGACATTAGATCTAGCTGGTCTGTCATAATATAATAGAGACATTAGATCTAGCTGGTCTATCATAATGTCATAGTGACAGTAGATCTAGCTGGTCTGTCATAATATAATAGAGACAGTAGATCTAGCTGGTCTGTCATAATATAATAGAGACAGTAGATCTAGCTGGTCTGTCGTAATATAATAGAGACAGTAGATCTAGCTGGTCTGTCATAATATAATGGAGACAGTAGATCTAGCTGGTCTGTCGTAATATAATAGAGACAGTAGATCTAGCTGGTCTGTCGTAATATAATAGAGACAGTAGATCTAGCTGGTCTGTCATAATATAATGGAGACAGTAGATCTAGCTGGTCTGTCATAATATAATACAGTAGATCTAGCTGGTCTATCGTAATATAATGGAGACAGTAGATCTAGCTGGTCTGTCGTAATATAATAGAGACAGTAGATCTAGCTGGTCTGTCGTAATATAATAGAGACAGTAGATCTAGCTGGTCTGTCGTAATATAATGGAGACAGTAGATCTAGCTGGTCTGTCATAACATAACAGAGACAGTAGATCTAGCTGGTCTGTCGTAATATAATATAATACAGTAGATCTAGCTGGTCTGTCGTAATATAATATAATACAGTAGATCTAGCTGGTCTGTCATAATATAATAGAGACAGTAGATCTAGCTGGTCTGTCGTAATATAATAGAGACAGTAGATCTAGCTGGTCTGTCATAATATAATAGAGACAGTAGATCTAGCTGGTCTGTCGTAATATAATAGAGACATTAGATCTAGCTGGTCTGTCATAATATAATAGAGACAGTAGATCTAGCTGGTCTGTCATAACATAACAGAGACAGTAGATCTAGCTGGTCTGTCGTAATATAATAGAGACAATAGATCTAGCTGGTCTGTCATAATATAATAGAGATAGTAGATCTAGCTGGTCTGTCGTAATATAATATAGACAGTAGATCTAGCTGGTCTGTCATAATATAATAGAGACATTAGATCTAGCTGGTCTGTCATAATATAATAGAGACATTAGATCTAGCTGGTCTATCATAATGTCATAGTGACAGTAGATCTAGCTGGTCTGTCATAATATAATAGAGACAGTAGATCTAGCTGGTCTGTCATAATATAATAGAGACAGTAGATCTAGCTGGTCTGTCGTAATATAATAGAGACAGTAGATCTAGCTGGTCTGTCATAATATAATGGAGACAGTAGATCTAGCTGGTCTGTCGTAATATAATAGAGACAGTAGATCTAGCTGGTCTGTCGTAATATAATAGAGACAGTAGATCTAGCTGGTCTGTCATAATATAATGGAGACAGTAGATCTAGCTGGTCTGTCATAATATAATACAGTAGATCTAGCTGGTCTATCGTAATATAATGGAGACAGTAGATCTAGCTGGTCTGTCGTAATATAATAGAGACAGTAGATCTAGCTGGTCTGTCGTAATATAATAGAGACAGTAGATCTAGCTGGTCTGTCGTAATATAATGGAGACAGTAGATCTAGCTGGTCTGTCATAACATAACAGAGACAGTAGATCTAGCTGGTCTGTCGTAATATAATATAATACAGTAGATCTAGCTGGTCTGTCGTAATATAATATAATACAGTAGATCTAGCTGGTCTGTCATAATATAATAGAGACAGTAGATCTAGCTGGTCTGTCGTAATATAATAGAGACAGTAGATCTAGCTGGTCTGTCATAATATAATAGAGACAGTAGATCTAGCTGGTCTGTCGTAATATAATAGAGACATTAGATCTAGCTGGTCTGTCATAATATAATAGAGACAGTAGATCTAGCTGGTCTGTCATAATATAATAGAGACAGTAGATCTAGCTGGTCTGTCATAATATAATAGAGACAGTAGATCTAGCTGGTCTGTCGTAATATAATAGAGACATTAGATCTAGCTGGTCTGTCATAATATAATAGAGACATTAGATCTAGCTGGTCTGTCATAATATAATAGAGACAGTAGATCTAGCTGGTCTGTCATAATATAATAGAGACAGTAGATCTAGCTGGTCATTCACATGGGCCCTTTTCATTTCTCAATTGCTGCGGTTTGTTTTCTTTTTATGTGTACCATTGATTTTGTTGATATACACTGAGAGTACAAAACATTAACAACAACTTGTAATATTGATTTGTCCTCAGAACAGCCTCAATTCGCCGGGTCATGGATTCTACAAGGTGTTGAAAGCGTTCCACGGGGGATGCTGGTCCATGATAACTTCTATGCTTTCCACAGTTGTGTCAAGTTGGCTGGGATGTCCTTTGGGTGGTGGACCATTTTCGATACACACAGGGAAACGGTTGAACGTTCAAAACCCAGCAGCGTTGCTTTTCTTGACACACTCAAGCTGGTGCGGCCTGGCAGCTACTACCATTCACCTTTCAAATGCACTTACATTTTTCTATCTTGGCTTTTCACCCTGTGAATGGCACACACACATACACAATCCATGTCTCAACTGTCTCAAGACTTAAAAATCCTTCTTTAATGAACCCCGTCTCCTCCCCTTCATCTACACTGATTGAAGTGGATTTAACAGGTTACATCAATAAGCGATCTGTCATGTCAAGAACAGGTGTTCATAATGTTTTGTACACTCAATGTATGTATTATTGTTGCTCAAACTTATTGTTCATTTATGTCATACTTCATTAGCATTGCCTTGGCAACAGTGAAACCACCCATTCATTCCTAAAAAGCATTTACTGAGAATGAGAGAGATAGAGAGGGGGGGGGGGGAGACTGGAGGAAAGCTGATGAGACCAATACACAACAACAAATCCTCTAGGGTTTCAGGTCTGATGTGTTCCTGTTCCACCATTCTGATTCCATCTGTTGAAATATGAAGAGTAACTCTCTGGGTATTTGTCCCGAATGGCAACGTATTACAGTGCATTACTTGTGAACAGGGAACATTGGGATCTGATCAAATGTATGGGTCCTGGTCTAAAGAAGTGCACTATGTAGGGGATAGGGTTCCATAGGGCTCTGGTCAAAAGTAGTGCACTATGTAGGGAATAGGGTTCCATAGGGCTCTGGTCAAAAGTAGTGCACTATGTAGGGAATAGGGTGCCATTTGGGACATGGTAGGGATGTGTTTATTTATCTTTATGCAGCTATCCTATCCTACTCTATCCTACGCTCTGACCACACTATCCTATCCCATACTATCCTATTCTATTCCATTATATCCTATTATATCCTATCCTACTCTATCGTATCCTATCCTATTACATCCTATCCTACGCTATCATATCCTATCCTATTACATCCTATCCTACTCTATCATATCCTATCCTATTACATCCTATCCTATTCGATCATATTCTATTATATCATGTCCTATCGTATCCAATTACATCCTATCCTATCCTACTATATACTATCCTATTCCATCCCATCCTATTCTATTATATCCAATCCTATCTTATTCTATCCCATCCTATACTATCCTATTACATCCTATCCTATTATATCCTATCCTATTCTATTATATCCTATCTTATTCTATCCTGTCCTATCCTACCCTACTATATCATATCCTATCCTATCCTATACAATACTATCCTATCCTATCCTAGTATGTCCTAACCTATTCAATACCATTCTATCCTATACTGTCCTATCCTATCCCATACTACACTATCCTATCCTATTACATACGATCCTACTATATCAAATCCTATTATATTCGATCCTATCCTAAACTATCCTCTTCCATCCTCTACTATCCTATCCTACTCTATCACTATCCTATCCTATTGCATCCTATCCTATTATATCCTATCCTATTATATCCTATCCTGTCCTATTACATGCTATTCTATCCTATCTATTCTATCCCATCCTATACTATCCTATCCTATTATATCCTGTCCTATTATATCCTTTCCTAGCATATCCTATAATATATTATCCCATCCTATACTATCCTATCCTATTATAACATATCCTATCATACTCTATCCTATTCTATCCTATTATACCCTATTCTATTCAACCCCATTCTATCCTATCCTACTACATCCTATTCAAGCCTATCCTATTCAATCTTATCCTAATATATCCTATCCTATTCTATCCTATACTATCATATCCTACTGTATCCTATTCAATCCTATCCTATTATATCCTATCCTATTATATCATATAATATCCCACTATATCCTATCCTATTCTTTACTATACTATAGTATCCTATGCTATTCTATCTTATCCTATACTATAGTATCCTATCCTACTCTATCCTATCCTATTATATCCTATTCTATTCAATCCCATTCAAATCAGATCAATTTATATAGCCCTTCTTACATCAGCTGATATCTCAAAGTGCTGTACAGAAACCCAGCCTAAAACCCCAAACAGCAAGCAATGCAGGTGTAGAAGCACGGTGGCTAGGATAAACTCCCTAGAAAGGTGAAAACCTAGGAAGAAACCTAGAGAGGAACCAGGCTATGAGGGGTGGCCAGTCCTCTTCTGGCTGTGCCGGGTGGAGATTATAACAGAACATGGCCAAGATGTTTACATTTTCATAAATGACCAGCATGGTCAAATAATAATAATCACAGTAGTTGTCGAGGGTGCAACAGGTCAGCACATCCGGAGTAAATGTCAGTTGGCTTTTCATAGCCGATCATTAAGAGTATCTCTACCGCTCCTGCTGTCTCTAGAGAGTTGAAAATAAGCAGGTCTGGGACAGGTAGCAAGTCCGGTGAACAGGTCAGGATTCCATAGCCGCAGGCAGAACAGTTGAAACTGAAGCAGCAGCACGGCCAGGTGGACTGGGGACAGCAAGGAGTCATCATGTCAGGTAGTCCTGGGGCATGGTCCTAGGGCTCAGGTCCTCCGAGAGAGAGAAAGAAAGAGAGAAAGAGAGAATTAGAGAAAGCACACTTAAATTCACACAGGACACCGAATAGGACAGGAGAAGTACTCCAGATATAACAAACTGACCCTAGCCCCCGACACAAACTACTGCAGCATAAATACTGGAGGCTGAGACAGGAGGGGTCAGGAGACACTGTGGCCCCATCCGAGGACACCCCCGGACAGGGCCAAACAGGAAGGATATAACCCCACCCACTTTGCCAAAGCACAGCCCCCACACCACTAGAGGGATATCTTCAACCACCAACTTACCATCCTGAGACAAGGCTGAGTATAGCCCACAAAGATCTCCGCCATGGCACAACCCAAGGGGGTTCCCATTCCATTCTATCCTATCCTATACTGTCCTATCCTATTCTACTATATACTATCCTATTCTACTCTATCCTATCCTACTCTATCCTATTCTATCCTATCCTATCCTATCCTATTCTACTCTATCCTATCCTACCCTACTCTATCCTATCCCATTCTGTCATATCCTATCCTATCCTATTCTATTCTATTCTACTCTACTCTATCCTATCCTATCCTATCATATCCTATTCTATTCTATGCAGCCTATCCTTCTGATGACAGACTGCTTGACGCTGAGCAAACAATCAATCAATCAATCAAATGTATTTACAAAGCCCTTCTTACATCAGCTGATGTCTCAAAGTGCTGTACAGAAACCCAGCCTAAAACCACAAACAGCAAGCAGTGCAGGTGTAGAAGCACGGTGGCTAGGAAAAACTCCCTAGAAAGGCCACAACCTAGGAAGAAACCTAGAGAGGATCCAGGCTATGAGGGGTGGCCAGTCCTCAATGCTGGCTCAATGCTGTTATATTTATAATCAGGGGGCTTAACACTGACTCAATGCTGTTAGATTTATAACCGGGGGGGGGGGGGGGCTTATCAATGGCTCAATGCTGTTCAATTTATAACCGGAGGCTTATCAATGGCTCAATGCTGCACTGACTCAATGCTGTTCGATTTATAACAGGAGCCTCAACGCTGGCTCAAGGCCATGGGGTGCTGAGCAGCCAAGGAAGGGTACAGAAGATGGAAGAGATGAGTCCACCAGCCAAGGTGCAATGTTCAATCAAACAGGACAGCTGCTGCCCCTGTAGCTGGTAATTATTCAGTAATAGACTTAGAATATATTACTAAATGGTATACAGATTAACAGGCTTGAAAAGTTTTTAACTATGTGGTTCTATTGAAATATTGTCTTTGATTCTTATGTTTTTATTTTTTGCATTCGGTGGTGTATTTAAGTACCAGAGCATAAAATAAATATATAATGTCCTCAAAGTTTACACCGTAGCCCATTGAATAATATCATTTGATACGGATGATGGTATGTGTACCTATGCTTACACATATGGACTATGAAATCTCCCGTGTTCAACCTTCTACTGCAGAGGACTATGAAATCTCCCGTGTTCAACCTTCTACTGCAGAGGACTATGAAATCTCTCGTGTTCAACCTTCTACTGCAGAGGACTATGAAATCTCCCGTGTTCAACCTTCTACTGCAGAGGACTATGAAATCTCCCGTGTTCAACCTTCTACTGCAGAGGACTATGAAATCTCCCGTGTTCAACCTTCTACTGCAGAGGACTATGAAATCTCTCGTGTTCAACCTTCTACTGCAGAGGACTATGAAATCTCCCGTGTTCAACCTTCTACTGCAGAGGACTATGAAATCTCCCGTGTTCAACCTTCTACTGCAGAGGACTATGAAATCTCCCGTGTTCAACCTTCTACTGCAGAGGACTATGAAATCTCCCGTGTTCAACCTTCTACTGCAGAGGACTATGAAATCTCCCGTGTTCAACCTTCTACTGCAGAGGACTATGAAATCTCCCGTGTTCAACCTTCTACTGCAGAGGACTATGAAATCTCCCGTGTTCAACCTTCTACTGCAGAGGACTATGAAATCTCCCGTGTTCAACCTTCTACTGCAGAGGACTATGAAATCTCCAGTGTTCAACCAGAGTGTTTCTTGGTCGTCTTAAAACAAATCTACTTTGAAACAAAAGTATACACCTCACACACAAGGTTATGGGCTTAGATAACAGAAGACACTTGTACTATGTTAGATATGGAGTTGAAATGTATTACATTTTGAGTTTGCGTCCCAATTTTACTCTTTATATTAATCACAGAAGACTGAAATGTAGCAAAACTGTTTGACATAGAAAAAAAACAACATATTAATTATTAAATTATTAGTAACATACCAACCATGAGTTCAACGATGGCGCTTTTGGTCACTGGCTAGAGGAAAAGGGCTACTGACAACACCTTTAATAACAGCTTCTACCCCCAAGCCATAAGACTGCTGAACAGCTAATCAAATAGCCACCCAGACCATTTGCATTGTTCCCCTCCTCTTTTCCACATTGACTCTGTACCGGTAATCCCTGTATATAGCCTCCATATTGAATCTGTACCGGTACCCCCTGTATATAGTCTCCACATTGACTCTGTACCGGTACCCCCTGTATATAGCCTCCACATTGACTCAATACCGGTACCCCCTGTATATAGCCTCCACATTGAATCTGTACTGGTACCCCCTGTATATAGTCTCCACATTGACTCTGTACCGGTACCCCCTGTATATAGCCTCCACATTGACTCAATACCGGTACCCCCTGTATATAGCCTCCACATTGAATCTGTACTGGTACCCCCTGTATATAGCCTCCACATTGACTCTGTACCCCCTGTATATAGCCTCCACATTGACTCTGTACCGGTACTCCCTGTATATAGCCTCCACATTGACTCTGTACCCCCTGTATATAGCCTCCACATTGACTCTGTACTGGTACCCCCTGTATATAGCCTCCACATTGACTCAGTACCGGTACCCCCTGTATATAGCCTCCACATTGAATCTGTACTGATACCCCCTGTATATAGTCTCCACATTGACTCTGTACCGGTACTCCCTGTATATAGCCTCCACATTGACTCAATACCGGTATCCCCTGTATATAGCCTCCACATTGAATCTGTACTGGTACCCCCTGTATATAGTCTCCACATTGACTCTGTACCGGTACCCCCTGTATATAGCCTCCACATTGACTCAATACCGGTACCCCCTGTATATAGCCTCCACATTGAATCTGTACTGGTACCCCCTGTATATAGCCTCCACATTGACTCTGTACCGGTAATCCCTGTATATAGCCTCCACATTGACTCAGTACCGGTACCCCCTGTATATAGCCTCCACATTGACTCAGTACCGGTACCCCCTGTATATAGCCTCCACATTGACTCAGTACTGGTACTCCCTGTATATAGCCTCCACATTGACTCAGTACCGGTACCCCCTGTATATAGCCTCCACATTGACTCAATACTGGTACCCCCTGTATATAGCCTCCACATTGACTCTGTACCGGTACACCCTGTATATAGCCTCCACATTGACTCTGTACCCCCTGTATATAGCCTCCACATTGACTCTGTACTGGTACCCCCTGTATATAGCCTCCACATTGACTCAGTACCGGTACACCCTGTATATAGCCTCCACATTGACTCTGTACCCCCTGTATATAGCCTCCACATTGACTCTGTACCAGTACTCCCTGTATATAGCCTCCACATTGACTCAGTACTGGTACTCCCTGTATATAGCCTCCACATTGACTCAGTACCGGTACCCCCTGTATATAAGCTCAACATTGACTCTGTACCGTAATACCCTGTATATAGCCTCCACATTGACTCAGTACCGGTACTCCCTGTATATAGCCTCCACATTGACTCAGTACCGGTACCCCCTGTATATAGCCTCCACATTGACTCAGTACCGGTACCCCCTGTATATAGCCTCCACATTGACTCTGTATCGGTACCCCCTGTATATAGTCTCCACATAGACTCTGTACCGGTACCCCCTGTATATAGCCTCCACATTGACTCAGTACCGGTACCCCCTGTATATAGCCTCCACATTGACTCTGTACCGGTACCCCCTGTATATAGCCTCCACATTGACTCAGTACCGGTACCCCCTGTATATAGCCTCCACATTGACTCAGTACCGGTACCCCCTGTATATAGCCTCCACACTGACTCAGTACCGGTACCCCTGTATATAGCCTCCACATTGACTCTGTATCGGTACTCCCTGTATATAGCCTCCACACTGACTCTGTACCGGTACCCCCTGTATATAGCCTCCACATTGACTCTGTACCGGTACCCCCTGTATATAGCCTCCACATTGACTCTGTACCGGTACCCCCTGTATATAGCCTCCACACTGACTCTGTACCAGTACCCCCTGTATATAGCCTCCACACTGACTCTGTACCGGTACCCCCTGTATATAGCCTCCACATTGACTCTGTACCGGTACCCCCTGTATATAGCCTCCACATTGACTCAGTACCAGTACCCCCTGTATATAGCCTCCACATTGACTCTGTACCGGTACCCCCTGTATATAGCCTCCACATTGACTCTGTACCGGTACCCCCTGTATATAGCCTCCACATTGACTCTGTACCGGTACCCCCTGTATATAGCCTCCACATTGACTCAGTACCGGTACCCCCTGTATGTAGCCTCCACATTGACTTAGTACCTGTACCCCCTGTATATAGCCTCCACATTGACTCTGTACCATAATACCCTGTATATAGCCTCCACATTGACTCTGTACCAGTACCCCCTGTATATAGCCTCCACATTGACTCTGTACCGGTACCCCCTGTATATAGCCTCCACATTGACTCTGTACCGGTACCCCCTGTATATAGCCTCCACATTGACTCTGTACCGGTACCCCCTGTATATAGCCTCAACATTGACTCTGTACCGTAATACCCTGTATATAGCCTCCACATTGACTCTGTACCGTAATACCCTGTATATAGCCTCCACATTGACTCTGTACCGTAATACCCTGTATATAGCCTCCACATTGACTCTGTACCGGTACCACCTGTATATAGCCTCCACATTGACTCTGTACCGGTACTCCCTGTATAGAGCCTCCACATTGACTCAGTACCGGTACTCCCTGTATATAGCCTCCACATTGACTCAGTACCGGTACTCCCTGTATAGAGCCTCCACATTGACTCAGTACCGGTACCCCCTGTATATAGCCTCCACATTGACTCTGTACCGTAATACCCTGTATATAGCCTCCACATTGAATCTGTACTGGTACCCCCTGTATATAGCCTCCACATTGACTCTGTACCGGTACCCCCTGTACATAGTCTCCACATTGACTCTGTACCGGTACCCCCTGTATATAGCCTCCACATTGACTCTGTACCGGTACCCCCTGTATATAGCCTCCACATTGACTCTGTACCGGTACCCCCTGTATATAGCCTCCACATTGACTCTGTACCGTAATACCCTGTATATAGCCTCCACATTGACTCTGTACCGTAATACCCTATGTATAGCCTCCACATTGACTCTGTACCGTAATACCCTGTATATAGCCTCCACATTGACTCTGTACCGGTACCCCCTGTATATAGCCTCCACATTGACTCTGTACCGGTACTCCCTGTATAGAGCCTCCACATTGACTCAGTACCGGTACTCCCTGTATATAGCCTCCACATTGACTCAGTACCGGTACCCCCTGTATATAGCCTCCACATTGACTCTGTACCGTAATACCCTGTATATAGCCTCCACATTGAATCTGTACTGGTACCCCCTGTATATAGCCTCCACATTGACTCTGTACCGGTACCCCCTGTACATAGTCTCCACATTGACTCTGTACCGGTACCCCCTGTATATAGCCTCCACATTGACTCTGTACCGGTACCCCCTGTATATAGCCTCCACATTGACTCTGTACCGGTACCCCCTGTATATAGCCTCCACATTGACTCTGTACCGTAATACCCTGTATATAGCCTCCACATTGACTCTGTACCGTAATACCCTATGTATAGCCTCCACATTGACTCTGTACCGTAATACCCTGTATATAGCCTCCACATTGACTCTGTACCGGTACCCCCTGTATATAGCCTCCACATTGACTCTGTACCGGTACTCCCTGTATAGAGCCTCCACATTGACTCAGTACCGGTACTCCCTGTATATAGCCTCCACATTGACTCAGTACCGGTACCCCCTGTATATAGCCTCCACATTGACTCTGTACCGTAATACCCTGTATATAGCCTCCACATTGAATCTGTACTGGTACCCCCTGTATATAGCCTCCACATTGACTCTGTACCGGTACCCCCTGTACATAGTCTCCACATTGACTCTGTACCGGTACCCCCTGTATATAGCCTCCACATTGACTCTGTACCGTAATACCCTGTATATAGCCTCCACATTGACTCTGTACTGGTACCCCCTGTATATAGCCTCCACATTGACTCAGTACCGGTACCCCCTGTATATAGCCTCCACATTGAATCTGTACTGATACCCCCTGTATATAGTCTCCACATTGACTCAGTACCGGTACTCCCTGTATATAGCCTCCACATTGACTCAATACCGGTATCCCCTGTATATAGCCTCCACATTGAATCTGTACTGGTACCCCCTGTATATAGTCTCCACATTGACTCTGTACCGGTACCCCCTGTATATAGCCTCCACATTGACTCAATACCGGTACCCCCTGTATATAGCCTCCACATTGAATCTGTACTGGTACCCCCTGTATATAGCCTCCACATTGACTCTGTACCGGTAATCCCTGTATATAGCCTCCACATTGACTCTGTACCGGTAATCCCTGTATATAGCCTCCACATTGACTCAGTACTGGTACCCCCTGTATATAGTCTCCACATTGACTCTGTACCGGTACCCCCTGTATATAGCCTCCACATTGACTCAATACCGGTACCCCCTGTATATAGCCTCCACATTGAATCTGTACTGGTACCCCCTGTATATAGCCTCCACATTGACTCTGTACCGGTAATCCCTGTATATAGCCTCCACATTGACTCTGTACCGGTAATCCCTGTATATAGCCTCCACATTGACTCAGTACCGGTACCCCCTGTATATAGCCTCCACATTGACTCAGTACCGGTACCCCCTGTATATAGCCTCCACATTGACTCAGTACTGGTACTCCCTGTATATAGCCTCCACATTGACTCTGTACTGGTACCCCCTGTATATAGCCTCCACATTGACTCAGTACCGGTACCCCCTGTATATAGCCTCCACATTGACTCTGTACCCCCTGTATATAGCCTCCACATTGACTCTGTACCAGTACTCCCTGTATATAGCCTCCACATTGACTCAGTACTGGTACTCCCTGTGTATAGCCTCCACATTGACTCAGTACCGGTACCCCCTGTATATAGCCTCCACATTGACTCAGTACCGGTACCCCCTGTATATAAGCTCAACATTGACTCTGTACCGTAATACCCTGTATATAGCCTCCACATTGACTCAGTACCGGTACTCCCTGTATATAGCCTCCACATTGACTCAGTACCGGTACCCCCTGTATATAGCCTCCACATTGACTCAGTACCGGTACCCCCTGTATATAGCCTCCACATTGACTCTGTATCGGTACCCCCTGTATATAGTCTCCACATAGACTCTGTACCGGTACCCCCTGTATATAGCCTCCACATTGACTCACTACCGGTACCCCCTGTATATAGCCTCCACATTGACTCTGTACCGGTACCCCCTGTATATAGCCTCCACATTGACTCTGTACCGTAATACCCTGTATATAGCCTCCACATTGAATCTGTACTGGTACCCCCTGTATATAGCCTCCACATTGACTCTGTACCGGTACCCCCTGTACATAGCCTCCACATTGACTCAGTACCGGTACCCCCTGTATATTGCCTCCACATTGACTCAGTACCGGTACCTCCTGTATATAGCCTCCACATTGACTCAGTACCGGTACCCTCTGTATATAGCCTCCACATTGACTCAGTACCGGTACCCCCTGTATATAGCCTCCACATTGACTCTGTATCGGTACTGTATATAGCCTCCACACTGACTCTGTACCGGTACCCCCTGTATATAGCCTCCACATTGACTCAGTACCGGTACCCCCTGTATATAGCCTCCACACTGACTCAGTACCGGTACCCCCTGTATATAGCCTCCACATTGACTCAGTACCGGTACCCCCTGTATATAGCCTCCACATTGACTCAGTACCGGTACCCCCTGTATATAGCCTCCACATTGACTCAGTACCAGTACTCCCTGTATATAGCCTCCACATTGACTCAGTACCGGTACCCCCTGTATATAGCCTCCACATTGACTCTGTATCGGTACTCCCTGTATATAGCCTCCACACTGACTCTGTACCGGTACTCCCTGTATATAGCCTCCACACTGACTCTGTACCGGTACCCCCTGTATATAGCCTCCACATTGACTCTGTACCGGTACCCCCTGTATATAGCCTCCACATTGACTCAGTACCGGTACCCCCTGTATATAGCCTCCACATTGACTCAGTACCGGTACCCCCTGTATATAGCCTCCACACTGACTCAGTACCGGTACCCCTGTATATAGCCTCCACATTGACTCTGTATCGGTACTCCCTGTATATAGCCTCCACACTGACTCTGTACCGGTACCCCCTGTATATAGCCTCCACATTGACTCTGTACCGGTACCCCCTGTATATAGCCTCCACATTGACTCTGTACCGGTACCCCCTGTATATAGCCTCCACACTGACTCTGTACCAGTACCCCCTGTATATAGCCTCCACACTGACTCTGTACCGGTACCCCCTGTATATAGCCTCCACATTGACTCTGTACCGGTACCCCCTGTATGTAGCCTCCACATTGACTTAGTACCTGTACCCCCTGTATATAGCCTCCACATTGACTCTGTACCATAATACCCTGTATATAGCCTCCACATTGACTCTGTACCAATACCCCCTGTATATAGCCTCCACATTGACTCTGTACCGGTACCCCCTGTATATAGCCTCCACATTGACTCTGTACCGGTACCCCCTGTATATAGCCTCCACATTGACTCTGTACCGGTACCCCCTGTATATAGCCTCAACATTGACTCTGTACCGTAATACCCTGTATATAGCCTCCACATTGACTCTGTACCGTAATACCCTGTATATAGCCTCCACATTGACTCTGTACCGTAATACCCTGTATATAGCCTCCACATTGACTCTGTACCGGTACCCCCTGTATATAGCCTCCACATTGACTCTGTACCGGTACTCCCTGTATAGAGCCTCCACATTGACTCAGTACCGGTACTCCCTGTATATAGCCTCCACATTGACTCAGTACCGGTACCCCCTGTATATAGCCTCCACATTGACTCTGTACCGTAATACCCTGTATATAGCCTCCACATTGAATCTGTACTGGTACCCCCTGTATATAGCCTCCACATTGACTCTGTACCGGTACCCCCTGTACATAGTCTCCACATTGACTCTGTACCGGTACCCCCTGTATATAGCCTCCACATTGACTCTGTACCGTAATACCCTGTATATAGCCTCCACATTGAATCTGTACCAGTACCCCCTGTATATAGCCTCCACATTGACTCTGTACCGGTACCCCTGTATATAGCCTCCACATTGACTCTGTACCGGTACTCCCTGTATATAGCCTCCACATTGACTCAGTACCGGTACCCCCTGTATATAGCCTCCACATTGACTCTGTACCGTAATACCCTGTATATAGCCTCCACATTGAATCTGTACTGGTACCCCCTGTATATAGCCTCCACATTGACTCTGTACCGGTACCCCCTGTACATAGTCTCCACATTGACTCTGTACCGGTACCCCCTGTACATAGTCTCCACATTGACTCTGTACCGGTACCCCCTGTATATAGCCTCCACTTTGACTCTGTACCGGTACCCCCTGTATATAGCCTCCACATTGACTCTGTACCGGTACCCCCTGTATATAGCCTCCACATTGACTCTGTACCGTAATACCCTGTATATAGCCTCCACATTGAATCTGTACCAGTACCCCCTGTATATAGCCTCCACATTGACTCTGTACCGGTACCCCTGTATATAGCCTCCACATTGACTCTGTACCGGTACTCCCTGTATATAGCCTCCACATTGACTCAGTACCGGTACCCCCTGTATATAGCCTCCACATTGACTCTGTACCGTAATACCCTGTATATAGCCTCCACATTGAATCTGTACTGGTACCCCCTGTATATAGCCTCCACATTGACTCTGTACCGGTACCCCCTGTACATAGTCTCCACATTGACTCTGTACCGGTACCCCCTGTACATAGTCTCCACATTGACTCTGTACCGGTACCCCCTGTATATAGCCTCCACTTTGACTCTGTACCGGTACCCCCTGTATATAGCCTCCACATTGACTCTGTACCGGTACCCCCTGTATATAGCCTCCACATTGACTCTGTACCGTAATACCCTGTATATAGCCTCCACATTGACTCTGTACCGTAATACCCTATGTATAGCCTCCACATTGACTCTGTACCGTAATACCCTGTATATAGCCTCCACATTGACTCTGTACCGGTACCCCCTGTATATAGCCTCCACATGGACTCTGTACCGGTACTCCCTGTATAGAGCCTCCACATTGACTCAGTACCGGTACTCCCTGTATATAGCCTCCACATTGACTCAATACCGGTACCCCCTGTATATAGCCTCCACATTGACTCTGTACCGTAATACCCTGTATATAGCCTCCACATTGAATCTGTACTGGTACCCCCTGTATATAGCCTCCACATTGACTCAGTACCGGTACCCCCTGTACATAGTCTCCACATTGACTCTGTACCGTAATACCCTGTATATAGCCTCCACATTGACTCTGTACTGGTACCCCCTGTATATAGCCTCCACATTGACTCAGTACCGGTACCCCCTGTATATAGCCTCCACATTGAATCTGTACTGATACCCCCTGTATATAGTCTC
Organism: Oncorhynchus clarkii lewisi; assembly: GCF_045791955.1. NCBI lineage: Eukaryota > Metazoa > Chordata > Actinopteri > Salmoniformes > Salmonidae > Oncorhynchus > Oncorhynchus clarkii. The sequence goes on along the minus strand of NC_092168.1, from coordinate 46,853,423 downwards.
CACATTGACTCTGTACCGGTACTCCCTGTATATAGCCTCCACATTGACTCAATACCGGTATCCCCTGTATATAGCCTCCACATTGAATCTGTACTGGTACCCCCTGTATATAGTCTCCACATTGACTCTGTACCGGTACCCCCTGTATATAGCCTCCACATTGACTCAATACCGGTACCCCCTGTATATAGCCTCCACATTGAATCTGTACTGGTACCCCCTGTATATAGCCTCCACATTGACTCTGTACCGGTAATCCCTGTATATAGCCTCCACATTGACTCTGTACCGGTAATCCCTGTATATAGCCTCCACATTGACTCAGTACCGGTACCCCCTGTATATAGCCTCCACATTGACTCAGTACTGGTACCCCCTGTATATAGTCTCCACATTGACTCTGTACCGGTACCCCCTGTATATAGCCTCCACATTGACTCAATACCGGTACCCCCTGTATATAGCCTCCACATTGAATCTGTACTGGTACCCCCTGTATATAGCCTCCACATTGACTCTGTACCGGTAATCCCTGTATATAGCCTCCACATTGACTCTGTACCGGTAATCCCTGTATATAGCCTCCACATTGACTCAGTACCGGTACCCCCTGTATATAGCCTCCACATTGACTCAGTACCGGTACCCCCTGTATATAGCCTCCACATTGACTCAGTACTGGTACTCCCTGTATATAGCCTCCACATTGACTCTGTACTGGTACCCCCTGTATATAGCCTCCACATTGACTCAGTACCGGTACCCCCTGTATATAGCCTCCACATTGACTCTGTACCCCCTGTATATAGCCTCCACATTGACTCTGTACCAGTACTCCCTGTATATAGCCTCCACATTGACTCAGTACTGGTACTCCCTGTATATAGCCTCCACATTGACTCAGTACCGGTACCCCCTGTATATAGCCTCCACATTGACTCAGTACCGGTACCCCCTGTATATAAGCTCAACATTGACTCTGTACCGTAATACCCTGTATATAGCCTCCACATTGACTCAGTACCGGTACTCCCTGTATATAGCCTCCACATTGACTCAGTACCGGTACCCCCTGTATATAGCCTCCACATTGACTCAGTACCGGTACCCCCTGTATATAGCCTCCACATTGACTCTGTATCGGTACCCCCTGTATATAGTCTCCACATAGACTCTGTACCGGTACCCCCTGTATATAGCCTCCACATTGACTCACTACCGGTACCCCCTGTATATAGCCTCCACATTGACTCTGTACCGGTACCCCCTGTATATAGCCTCCACATTGACTCTGTACCGTAATACCCTGTATATAGCCTCCACATTGAATCTGTACTGGTACCCCCTGTATATAGCCTCCACATTGACTCTGTACCGGTACCCCCTGTACATAGCCTCCACATTGACTCAGTACCGGTACCCCCTGTATATTGCCTCCACATTGACTCAGTACCGGTACCTCCTGTATATAGCCTCCACATTGACTCAGTACCGGTACCCTCTGTATATAGCCTCCACATTGACTCAGTACCGGTACCCCCTGTATATAGCCTCCACATTGACTCTGTATCGGTACTGTATATAGCCTCCACACTGACTCTGTACCGGTACCCCCTGTATATAGCCTCCACATTGACTCAGTACCGGTACCCCCTGTATATAGCCTCCACACTGACTCAGTACCGGTACCCCCTGTATATAGCCTCCACATTGACTCAGTACCGGTACCCCCTGTATATAGCCTCCACATTGACTCAGTACCGGTACCCCCTGTATATAGCCTCCACATTGACTCAGTACCGGTACTCCCTGTATATAGCCTCCACATTGACTCAGTACCGGTACCCCCTGTATATAGCCTCCACATTGACTCTGTATCGGTACTCCCTGTATATAGCCTCCACACTGACTCTGTACCGGTACTCCCTGTATATAGCCTCCACACTGACTCTGTACCGGTACCCCCTGTATATAGCCTCCACATTGACTCTGTACCGGTACCCCCTGTATATAGCCTCCACATTGACTCAGTACCGGTACACCCTGTATATAGCCTCCACATTGACTCTGTACCGGTACCCCCTGTATATAGCCTCCACATTGACTCTGTACCGGTACCCCCTGTATATAGCCTCCACATTGACTCTGTACCGGTACCCCCTGTATATAGCCTCCACATTGACTCTGTACCGTAATACCCTGTATATAGCCTCCACATTGAATCTGTACTGGTACCCCCTGTATATAGCCTCCACATTGACTCTGTACCGGTACCCCCTGTACATAGTCTCCACATTGACTCTGTACCGGTACCCCCTGTATATAGCCTCCACATTGACTCTGTACCGTAATACCCTGTATATAGCCTCCACATTGAATCTGTACTGGTACCCCCTGTATATAGCCTCCACATTGACTCTGTACCGGTACCCCTGTATATAGCCTCCACATTGACTCAGTACCGGTACCCCCTGTATATAGCCTCCACATTGACTCAGTACCGGTACCTCCTGTATATAGCCTCCACATTGACTCAGTACCGGTACTCCCTGTATATAGCCTCCACATTGACTCAGTACCGGTACCCCCTGTATATAGCCTCCACACTGACTCAGTACCGGTACCTCCTGTATATAGCCTCCACATTGACTCAGTACCGGAACCTCCTGTATATAGCCTCCACATTGACTCAGTACCGGTACCTCCTGTATCTTGCCTCCACATTGACTCAGTACCGGTACTCCCTGTATATAGCCTCCACATTGACTCTGTACCGGTACCCCCTGTATATAGCCTCCACATTGACTCTGTACCGGTACCCCCTGTATATAGCCTCCACATTGACTCTGTACCGGTACCCCCTGTATATAGCCTCCACATTGACTCAGTACCGGTACCCCCTGTATATAGCCTCCACATTGACTCAGTACCGGTACCCCCTGTATATAGCCTCCACACTGACTCAGTACCGGTACCCCTGTATATAGCCTCCACATTGACTCTGTATCGGTACTCCCTGTATATAGCCTCCACACTGACTCTGTACCGGTACCCCCTGTATATAGCCTCCACATTGACTCTGTACCGGTACCCCCTGTATATAGCCTCCACATTGACTCTGTACCGGTACCCCCTGTATATAGCCTCCACACTGACTCTGTACCAGTACCCCCTGTATATAGCCTCCACACTGACTCTGTACCGGTACCCCCTGTATATAGCCTCCACATTGACTCTGTACCGGTACCCCCTGTATGTAGCCTCCACATTGACTTAGTACCTGTACCCCCTGTATATAGCCTCCACATTGACTCTGTACCATAATACCCTGTATATAGCCTCCACATTGACTCTGTACCAATACCCCCTGTATATAGCCTCCACATTGACTCTGTACCGGTACCCCCTGTATATAGCCTCCACATTGACTCTGTACCGGTACCCCCTGTATATAGCCTCCACATTGACTCTGTACCGGTACCCCCTGTATATAGCCTCAACATTGACTCTGTACCGTAATACCCTGTATATAGCCTCCACATTGACTCTGTACCGTAATACCCTGTATATAGCCTCCACATTGACTCTGTACCGTAATACCCTGTATATAGCCTCCACATTGACTCTGTACCGGTACCCCCTGTATATAGCCTCCACATTGACTCTGTACCGGTACTCCCTGTATAGAGCCTCCACATTGACTCAGTACCGGTACTCCCTGTATATAGCCTCCACATTGACTCAGTACCGGTACCCCCTGTATATAGCCTCCACATTGACTCTGTACCGTAATACCCTGTATATAGCCTCCACATTGAATCTGTACTGGTACCCCCTGTATATAGCCTCCACATTGACTCTGTACCGGTACCCCCTGTACATAGTCTCCACATTGACTCTGTACCGGTACCCCCTGTATATAGCCTCCACATTGACTCTGTACCGTAATACCCTGTATATAGCCTCCACATTGAATCTGTACCAGTACCCCCTGTATATAGCCTCCACATTGACTCTGTACCGGTACCCCCTGTATATAGCCTCCACATTGACTCTGTACCGGTACTCCCTGTATATAGCCTCCACATTGACTCAGTACCGGTACCCCCTGTATATAGCCTCCACATTGACTCTGTACCGTAATACCCTGTATATAGCCTCCACATTGAATCTGTACTGGTACCCCCTGTATATAGCCTCCACATTGACTCTGTACCGGTACCCCCTGTACATAGTCTCCACATTGACTCTGTACCGGTACCCCCTGTATATAGCCTCCACTTTGACTCTGTACCGGTACCCCCTGTATATAGCCTCCACATTGACTCTGTACCGGTACCCCCTGTATATAGCCTCCACATTGACTCTGTACCGTAATACCCTGTATATAGCCTCCACATTGACTCTGTACCGTAATACCCTATGTATAGCCTCCACATTGACTCTGTACCGTAATACCCTGTATATAGCCTCCACATTGACTCTGTACCGGTACCCCCTGTATATAGCCTCCACATTGACTCTGTACCGGTACTCCCTGTATAGAGCCTCCACATTGACTCAGTACCGGTACTCCCTGTATATAGCCTCCACATTGACTCAGTACCGGTACCCCCTGTATATAGCCTCCACATTGACTCTGTACCGTAATACCCTGTATATAGCCTCCACATTGAATCTGTACTGGTACCCCCTGTATATAGCCTCCACATTGACTCAGTACCGGTACCCCCTGTACATAGTCTCCACATTGACTCTGTACCGTAATACCCTGTATATAGCCTCCACATTGACTCTGTACTGGTACCCCCTGTATATAGCCTCCACATTGACTCAGTACCGGTACCCCCTGTATATAGCCTCCACATTGAATCTGTACTGATACCCCCTGTATATAGTCTCCACATTGACTCTGTACCGCTACTCCCTGTATATAGCCTCCACATTGACTCAATACCGGTATCCCCTGTATATAGCCTCCACATTGAATCTGTACTGGTACCCCCTGTATATAGTCTCCACATTGACTCTGTACCGGTACCCCTGTATATAGCCTCCACATTGACTCAATACCGGTACCCCCTGTATATAGCCTCCACATTGAATCTGTACTGGTACCCCCTGTATATAGCCTCCACATTGACTCTGTACCGGTAATCCCTGTATATAGCCTCCACATTGACTCTGTACCGGTAATCCCTGTATATAGCCTCCACATTGACTCAGTACCGGTACCCCCTGTATATAGCCTCCACATTGACTCAGTACTGGTACCCCCTTTATATAGTCTCCACATTGACTCTGTACCGGTACCCCCTGTATATAGCCTCCACATTGACTCAATACCGGTACCCCCTGTATATAGCCTCCACATTGAATCTGTACTGGTACCCCCTGTATATAGCCTCCACATTGACTCTGTACCGGTAATCCCTGTATATAGCCTCCACATTGACTCTGTACCGGTAATCCCTGTATATAGCCTCCACATTGACTCAGTACCGGTACCCCCTGTATATAGCCTCCACATTGACTCAGTACCGGTACCCCCTGTATATAGCCTCCACATTGACTCAGTACTGGTACTCCCTGTATATAGCCTCCACATTGACTCTGTACTGGTACCCCCTGTATATAGCCTCCACATTGACTCAGTACCGGTACCCCCTGTATATAGCCTCCACATTGACTCTGTACCCCCTGTATATAGCCTCCACATTGACTCTGTACCAGTACTCCCTGTATATAGCCTCCACATTGACTCAGTACTGGTACTCCCTGTATATAGCCTCCACATTGACTCAGTACCGGTACCCCCTGTATATAGCCTCCACATTGACTCAGTACCGGTACCCCCTGTATATAAGCTCAACATTGACTCTGTACCGTAATACCCTGTATATAGCCTCCACATTGACTCAGTACCGGTACTCCCTGTATATAGCCTCCACATTGACTCAGTACCGGTACCCCCTGTATATAGCCTCCACATTGACTCAGTACCGGTACCCCCTGTATATAGCCTCCACATTGACTCTGTATCGGTACCCCCTGTATATAGTCTCCACATAGACTCTGTACCGGTACCCCCTGTATATAGCCTCCACATTGACTTACTACCGGTACCCCCTGTATATAGCCTCCACATTGACTCTGTACCGGTACCCCCTGTATATAGCCTCCACATTGACTCTGTACCGTAATACCCTGTATATAGCCTCCACATTGAATCTGTACTGGTACCCCCTGTATATAGCCTCCACATTGACTCTGTACCGGTACCCCCTGTACATAGCCTCCACATTGACTCAGTACCGGTACCCCCTGTATATTGCCTCCACATTGACTCAGTACCGGTACCTCCTGTATATAGCCTCCACATTGACTCAGTACCGGTACCCTCTGTATATAGCCTCCACATTGACTCAGTACCGGTACCCCCTGTATATAGCCTCCACATTGACTCTGTATCGGTACTGTATATAGCCTCCACACTGACTCTGTACCGGTACCCCCTGTATATAGCCTCCACATTGACTCAGTACCGGTACCCCCTGTATATAGCCTCCACACTGACTCAGTACCGGTACCCCCTGTATATAGCCTCCACATTGACTCAGTACCGGTACCCCCTGTATATAGCCTCCACATTGACTCAGTACCGGTACCCCCTGTATATAGCCTCCACATTGACTCAGTACCGGTACTCCCTGTATATAGCCTCCACATTGACTCAGTACCGGTACCCCCTGTATATAGCCTCCACATTGACTCTGTATCGGTACTCCCTGTATATAGCCTCCACACTGACTCTGTACCGGTACTCCCTGTATATAGCCTCCACACTGACTCTGTACCGGTACCCCCTGTATATAGCCTCCACATTGACTCTGTACCGGTACCCCCTGTATATAGCCTCCACATTGACTCAGTACCGGTACCCCCTGTATATAGCCTCCACATTGACTCTGTACCGGTACCCCCTGTATATAGCCTCCACATTGACTCTGTACCGGTACCCCCTGTATATAGCCTCCACATTGACTCTGTACCGGTACCCCCTGTATATAGCCTCCACATTGACTCTGTACCGTAATACCCTGTATATAGCCTCCACATTGAATCTGTACTGGTACCCCCTGTATATAGCCTCCACATTGACTCTGTACCGGTACCCCCTGTACATAGTCTCCACATTGACTCTGTACCGGTACCCCCTGTATATAGCCTCCACATTGACTCTGCACCGTAATACCCTGTATATAGCCTCCACATTGACTCTGTACCGGTACCCCCTGTATATAGCCTCCACATTGACTCTGTACCGGTACCCCCTGTATATAGCCTCCACATTGACTCAGTACCGGTACCCCCTGTATATAGCCTCCACACTGACTCTGTTCCAGTACCCCCTGTATATAGCCTCCACACTGACTCTGTACCGGTACTCCCTGTATATAGCCTCCACATTGACTCTGTACCGTAATACCCTGTATATAGCCTCCACATTGACTCTGTACCGTAATACCCTGTATATAGCCTCCACATTGACTCTGTACCGTAATACCCTGTATATAGCCTCCACATTGACTCTGTACCGGTACCCCCCTGTATATAGCCTCCACATTGACTCTGTACCGGTACCCCCCTGTATATAGCCTCCACATTGACTCTGTACCGGTACTCCCTGTATATAGCCTCCACATTGACTCAGTACCGGTACTCCCTGTATATAGCCTCCACATTGACTCTGTACCGTAATACCCTGTATATAGCCTCCATATTGACTCTGTACCGTAATACCCTGTATATAGCCTCCACATAGACTCTGTACCGTAATACCCTGTATATAGCCTCCACATTGACTCTGTACCGTAATACCCTGTATATAGCCTCCACATTGACTCTGTACCGTAATACCCTGTATATAGCCTCCACATTGACTCTGTATCGGTACTGTATATAGCCTCCACACTGACTCTGTACCGGTACCCCCTGTATATAGCCTCCACATTGACTCAGTACCGGTACCCCCTGTATATAGCCTCCACACTGACTCAGTACCGGTACCCCCTGTATATAGCCTCCACATTGACTCAGTACCGGTACCCCCTGTATATAGCCTCCACATTGACTCAGTACCGGTACCCCCTGTATATAGCCTCCACATTGACTCAGTACCGGTACTCCCTGTATATAGCCTCCACATTGACTCAGTACCGGTACCCCCTGTATATAGCCTCCACATTGACTCTGTATCGGTACTCCCTGTATATAGCCTCCACACTGACTCTGTACCGGTACCCCCTGTATATAGCCTCCACATTGACTCTGTACCGGTACCCCCTGTATATAGCCTCCACATTGACTCTGTACCGGTACCCCCTGTATATAGCCTCCACACTGACTCTGTACCGGTACCCCCTGTATATAGCCTCCACATTGACTCTGTACCGGTACCCCCTGTATATAGCCTCCACATTGACTCAGTACCGGTACCCCCTGTATATAGCCTCCACATTGACTCTGTACCGGTACCCCCTGTATATAGCCTCCACATTGACTCTGTACCGGTACCCCCTGTACGTAGCCTCCACATTCACTCTGTACCGGTACCCCCTGTATATAGCCTCCACATTGACTCTGTACCATAATACCCTGTATATAGCCTCCACATTGAATCTGTACTGGTACCCCCTGTATATAGCCTCCACATTGACTCTGTACCGGTACCCCCTGTACATAGTCTCCACATTGACTCTGTACCGGTACCCCCTGTATATAGCCTCCACATTGACTCTGTACCGTAATACCCTGTATATAGCCTCCACATTGAATCTGTACTGGTACCCCCTGTATATAGCCTCCACATTGACTCTGTACCGGTACCCCCTGTATATGGCCTCCACATTGACTCAGTACCGGTACCCCCTGTATATAGCCTCCACATTGACTCAGTACCGGTACCTCCTGTATATAGCCTCCACATTGACTCAGTACCGGTACCCCCTGTATATAGCCTCCACATTGACTCAGTACCGGTACCCCCTGTATATAGCCTCCACACTGACTCAGTACCGGTACCTCCTGTATATAGCCTCCACATTGACTCAGTACCGGAACCTCCTGTATATAGCCTCCACATTGACTCAGTACCGGTACCTCCTGAATATTGCCTCCACATTGACTCAGTACCGGTACTCCCTGTATATAGCCTCCACATTGACTCTGTACCGGTACCCCCTGTATGTAGCCTCCACATTCACTCTGTACCGGTACCCCCTGTATATAGCCTCCACATTGACTCTGTACCATAATACCCTGTATATAGCCTCCACATTGAATCTGTACTGGTACCCCCTGTATATAGCCTCCACATTGACTCTGTACCGGTACCCCCTGTACATAGTCTCCACATTGACTCTGTACCGGTACCCCCTGTATATAGCCTCCACATTGACTCTGTACCGTAATACCCTGTATATAGCCTCCACATTGAATCTGTACTGGTACCCCCTGTATATAGCCTCCACATTGACTCTGTACCGGTACCCCCTGTATATAGCCTCCACATTGACTCAGTACCGGTACCCCCTGTATATAGCCTCCACATTGACTCAGTACCGGTACCTCCTGTATATAGCCTCCACATTGACTCAGTACCGGTACCCCCTGTATATAGCCTCCACATTGACTCAGTACCGGTACCCCCTGTATATAGCCTCCACACTGACTCAGTACCGGTACCTCCTGTATATAGCCTCCACATTGACTCAGTACCGGAACCTCCTGTATATAGCCTCCACATTGACTCAGTACCGGTACCTCCTGAATATTGCCTCCACATTGACTCAGTACCGGTACTCCCTGTATATAGCCTCCACATTGACTCTGTACCGGTACCCCCTGTGTATAGCCTCCACATTGACTCTGTACCGGTACCCCCTGTATATAGCCTCCACATTGACTCAGTACCGGTACCCCCTGTATATAGCCTCCACACTGACTCTGTACCAGTACCCCCTGTATATAGCCTCCACACTGACTCTGTACCGGTACTCCCTGTATATAGCCTCCACATTGACTCTGTACCGTAATACCCTGTATATAGCCTCCACATTGACTCTGTACCGGTACCCCCCTGTATATAGCCTCCACATTGACTCTGTACCGGTACTCCCTGTATATAGCCTCCACATTGACTCAGTACCGGTACTCCCTGTATATAGCCTCCACATTGACTCTGTACCGTAATACCCTGTATATAGCCTCCACATTGACTCTGTACCGTAATACCCTGTATATAGCCTCCACATTGACTCTGTACCGTAATACCCTGTATATAGCCTCCACATTGACTCTGTACCGTAATACCCTGTATATAGCCTCCACATTGACTCTGTACCGTAATACCCTGTATATAGCCTCCACATTGACTCTGTACCGTAATACCATGTATATAGCCTCCACATTGACTCTGTACCGGTACCCCCTGTATATAGCCTCCACATTGACTCTGTACCGTAATACCCTGTATATAGGCTCCACATTGACTCTGTACCGTAATACCTGTATACATCCTCGCTACTGTCGTTTTACTGCTGCTCTTTAATTATTTGTTATTTGTTATTTTTTACTTAACACTTATTTTTCCTAAAACTGCATTGTTGGTAAATGGCTTGTTGGTAAGCATTTCACTTTATGGTCTACACCTGTTGTATTCGGTGCATGTGACAAATACAATTTGATTTGATTAGATTAGATGGTCCAAAATCCCACACGAGCAAAACATTTTAGCAGCCCCCCCCCCCCCGTATTAGAGTTCATTTCTGACGGCAGTTTATCTGAGTGAGAGTGACTAACAAAATCAATGGGTGCCCCTGACAGTAATTCAACCATGATTACTACAACTTCAGATAGCTGGCAATTAGACTAATTTACCAGATTTAATAATCTAATTTTGTTTTTACTGACATGGCTAATGGAGTGACTTCTAGTGACTGACATAACAAGATATAAAACTGCTGATTCATATCCAAATGTAAAAAAATTCACCTTGGTGTATCTACTATTCAAACCCCGATTGAGTTCCTAAAACTCAGTTGCCCATCCATTCCCTATATAGTTGGCCAAATGAGGGTACCACTTAGTGCATAGGGTGACATTTCAGACTGTCCATTAGGCATGTTGGGTGTTGAACTTTATACCATGTAGGTGTTTCGAAGCAACTATTTTCAACTTCCTAAAAGACAAATTCAAGGAAGAACGGAGTTGGGGCAGTCAACAAACAAAATAAGTATTGAATTACTTGTCAAGATGAGCAGGTTACAGGTGACTGACGATTCGATGTCAAGCTTACGTGTTCTCCAGACATTTTTATATTGTGTAACCTGCTCACACTGACAATTCATTTTGCACAACGCATTACCGTTGGGCAAACTACCTGCCCTCCATGACACCTACAGCACCCGATGTCACAGGAAGGCCAAAAAGATCATCAAGGACAACAACCACCCGAGCCACTGCCTGTTCACCCCGCTATCAGCCAGAAGGCGAGGTCAGTACAGGTGCATCAACGCTGGGACCAAGAGAATGAAAAACAGCTTCTATCTCAAGGCCAGACTGCTAAACAGCCATCACTAACATTGAGAGGCTGCTGCCTACATTGAGACCCCACCACTGGCCCCTTTAATAAATGGATAACTAGTCACTTTAAACAATGTCACTTTAAATAATGCCACTTAATAATGTTTACATATATTACATTACTCATCTCATATGTATACACTGTATTTTATACCATCTATTGCACCTTGCCTATGCCGCACGGCCATCGCTCCTCCATATATTTAAATGTACATATTCTTATTCACCCCTTTAGATTTGTGTGTATTAGGTAGTTGTTGGGAAATTGTTAGATTACTCGTTAGATATTACTGCACTGTCGGAACTAGAAGCACAAGCATTTCGCAACATCTGCTAACTATGTGCTGCTCTTTAATTACTTGTTATTTTCTCTTATTCTTATCGGTATTTTTTGAAACTGCACTGTTGGTTAAGGGCTCATAATTAAGCATTTCACTGTAAGGTCTACTACACCTGTTGTATTCAGCATTTCACTGTAAGGTCTACTACACCTGTTGTATTCGGCATTTCACTGTAAGGTCTACTACACCTGTTGTATTCAACATTTCAATGTAAGGTCTACACACCTGTTGTATTCAGCATTTCACTGTAAGGTCTACCTACACCTGTTGTATTCAGCATTTCACTGTAAGGTCTACTACACCTGTTGTATTCAGCATTTCACTGTGAGGTCTACCTACACCTGTTGTATTCAGCATTTCACTGTAAGGTCTACTACACCTGTTGTATTCAGCATTTCACTGTGAGGTCTACTACACCTGTTGTATTCAGCATTTCACTGTAAGGTCTACTACACCTGTTATATTCAGCATTTCACTATGAGGTCTACTACACCTGTTGTAGTCAGCATTTCACTGTAAGGTCTACTACACCTGTTGTATTCAGCATTTCACTGTGAGGTCTACTACACCTGTTGTATTCAGCATTTCACTGTAAGGTCTACTACACCTGTTGTATTCAGCATTTCACTGTGAGGTCTACTACACCTGTTGTATTCAGCATTTCACTGTAAGGTCTACTACACCTGTTGTATTCAGCATTTCACTGTGAGGTCTACTACACCTGTTGTATTCAGCATTTCACTGTGAGGTCTACAACACCTGTTGTATTCAGCATTTCACTGTGAGGTCTACTACACCTGTTGTATTCAGCATTTCACTGTGAGGTCTACTACACCTGTTGTATTCAGCATTTCACTGTGAGGTCTACTACACCTGTTGTATTCAGCGCATGTGACTAATACACTTTGATTTGATTTGAAAACTGAACAAAAATAAATAATCTCAGGTTTTTTGTTGTTGAGTGCTTCAAGGAGTGTAGTAAATCCTATGAATTATCTGACATTTTAGTAGTTTATGTCTTAGGTTGTAGGAGCAGGTTTGAAAATGTTTCACAAATTTGTGACCAATGGTTCTCCTCAATTTATTCTTGTTTCCCATTTTTTCCTTGTAGTTTCTGAACCATCAGGTTTCAACCCTTGATGTAACACAGCAATCGGCTTCTGTGGCGGAGAAGCTTCTTTCAGTATTTATTTTGTTGTATGCTAGATGCCTTAGGCTCATCCAGATTCTGTTGAAGCAATTGAATAATATTTCTGAGTTGTAAGAATGTAAGTATTATGCCTTGGATAATCCCAACATTTTTTCTTGTAATTGATTGAATGAGGAGGCTCCTACTAATAAACCTATACACCTCCTCTTTATCTATCAATATCCTGGCCTCCTCCTACTAATTAACCTAGAAACCTCCTCTTTATCTATCAATATACTGGCCTCCTCCTGCTAATAAACCCACAAACCTCCTCTTTATCTATCAATATACTGGCCTCCTCCTACTAACAAACCCAGAAACCTCCTCTTTATCTATCAATATACTGGCCTCCTCCTACTAACAAACCCAGAAACCTCCTCTTTATCTATCAATATACTGGCCTCCTCCTACTAACAAACCCAGAAACCTCCTCTTTATCTATCAATATACTGGCCTCCTCCTACTAACAAACCCAGAAACCTCCTCTTTATCTATCAATATACTGGCCTCCTTCTACTAACAAACCCAGAAACCTCCTCTTTATCTATCAATATACTGGCCTCCTCCTGCTTTTCGAAAATTCATGATGCCACTTTGGAACCCAGACTTCAGAAGCCTTCTGGACCTAGATTTGACACTTGCCGCTGCGGTAGCAGAAATAACAGTCTATGACTAGTGTGGCCAGATGAGTTCAGATGTTTTGTGGCCCCCACCCCATCAAAAGTTGCCCATCCCTGATATAGGGGATAGGTTGTCATTTCAGAAGCAGAGGAGACCTAGGATATGGTGAGTAAACCAGAGGCTGTGTTCAGAGACCTAAGATCAGATGGAGACCTAAAATCAGATGGAGACCTAAGATCAGATGGGTAAACCAGAGGCTGTGTTCAGAGACCTAAGATCAGGTGGGTAAACGAGAGGCTGTGTTCAGAGACCTAAGATCAGGTGGGTAAACCAGAGGCTGTGTTCAGAGACCTAGGATCAGGTGGAGACCTAAGATCAGATGGGTAAACCAGAGGCTGTGTTCAGAGACCTAAGATCAGATGGAGACCCAAGATCAGATGGGTAAACCAGCGGCTGTGTTCAGAGACAGGTGATTAAACCAAAGGAAAGTCAGATCTCTCCTGATAGATTTCCTTTATCTAACTTCTGTACAACATGTATTGAGCTCCAAACTTCAATGTACTGTAATGGGCAGAGGCATTTGTCAAAAGATGGGAGATGGGAGCACTGAAGAGAAGAGTTGAGGAGAGTTCCGGCTTGTGATTTATGTTGGGTCATAGATAAAACATTTTGTCTTTCCCTGTCTGTGTCCCAAACGACACTCTATTCCCTACGTAGTGCATAGGGCCCTGGTCAAAAGTAGTGCACTATGTAGGGAATAAGGTGCCATTATCTCTAGCTCTATCTGATCACCTAAATGATAAGTGGCTCCTGGGAACTTGTTATGGTGGACCCCCCCCCCCTCCATCCTATAGTGAGTCGGCCTGCCAGGAGACTATCTACAGCCAATCAGTCAGATGTTCAGCCATCCCTGGTTCGTCCTGCCTCGTCTCGGTAACAGGCTCCCCAGCCCACACATTCTCCCTGGCCAAGTCCCAAATAGCACCTTATTCCTGTTGAAGTGCACTACTTTTGACTACAGCCCATAGTCACAAGTAGTGCACTACAATGGGAATAGGGTACCATTTGGGATGCATTAGCTCCCTCCACACGGACTGCCTGTTATATCCCCAGCTTTATAAACTGATACATCCAATTGATTAGCAGCAAGAAGAGGACGAAAGAGAGATGAAGAGAGAGAGGGGTGAGAGAGATAAGTAGAGGGGGATAGAGAGAGAGAGCTGGGGGAGTGAGAGTGCACAGGGAGAGAGAGAGAGAGTGGGGGAGAGAGAGAGAAGGAGGGGGGAGAGAGAGAGAAGGAGGGGGGAGAGAGAGAGCTGAGAGAGAGAGAGAGAGAGAGAGAGAGAGAGA
This sequence comes from Oncorhynchus clarkii lewisi, assembly GCF_045791955.1. Classification (NCBI taxonomy): domain Eukaryota; kingdom Metazoa; phylum Chordata; class Actinopteri; order Salmoniformes; family Salmonidae; genus Oncorhynchus; species Oncorhynchus clarkii. The sequence continues at coordinate 46,838,276 of NC_092168.1, read as the reverse complement.
GAGAGAGAGAGAGAGAGAGAGAGAGAGACAGGCAGAGAGAGAGACACAGAGAGAGAGAGAGAGAGAGAGAGAGAGAGAGAGAGATAGATAGAATAGGTAGTCCTCTGGGCTCTGCTCCAAGTTCACAGGGCGATCGACTGAGTGCTATAACTTTATAAGGCTCCAATAACAGAAAGACTCTCAGCAAGCCAGACTAAAATATAACACTTCCTTATTTTGGATTTAGTCAGGGAGAGTGTTTACCTGTTATTACACTTCCACATACTTTAGCTGTTTGTGTTTTCGGAGAGTTTTTATGATCTGTAAAGAGAGCTTTTAAATATACAGGAAATGGACTTCGGGCTGTATCCAGATTATTTTCTGAACACGGCTGAATTTTTTTTTTTTAAAGACTGTAGCTGTATTGATTAACTGTGTTGCTATGTAACTCTATATTTCCCCTGTTTTCTTGGCCAGTTTGCATATAATTCACTGATTGGTCGTTTCTCTCTCCCTGATTTCAGCAAGCTCACACTACTGTATCTATGGGCTGTGTGTGTCCCAAATTACACCATGTTGCAGGTCTCTTGGTCTGAAGTGGTGCAGTATGGGAAAAGGGTGCCATTAGAGACTCAGACAGTGTTATGTGGATCTAGCTTCTACACCTGCATTGCATGCTGTTTGGGATTTTAGGCTGGGTTTCTGTACAGCACTTTGAGATATCAGCTGATGTACGAAGGGCTATATAAATACATTTGATTTGATTTGATTTAGCTGCCCTGACTAAATCTACAGTTCCCACGTCTTGCTCTATACCGTGTCCATGAAGGAGTCGGGGATGGAGAAGAGAGAGAGGGCCTGTTCCCTATTTAGTGCAGTACTTTAGACCAGACTGCTATGGGGAGGGGACAAAAAGGGCCTATTCCCTATTTAGTGCACTACTTTAGACCAGACTCCTATGGGGAGGGGACAAAAAGGGCCTATTCCATATTTAGTGCACTACTTTAGACCAGACTCCTATGGGGAGGGGACAAAAAGGGCCTGTTCCCTATATAGTGCACTACTTTAGGCCAGACTCCTATGGGGAGGGGACAAAAAGGGCCTATTCCCTATTTAGTGCACTACTTTAGACCAGACTCCTATGGGGAGGGGACAAAAAGGGCCTGTTCCCTATTTAGTGCACTACTTTAGACCAGACTCCTATGGGGAGGGGACAAAAAGGGCCTGTTCCCTATTTAGTGCACTACTTTAGACCAGACTCCTATGGGGAGGGGACAAAAAGGGCCTGTTCCCTATTTAGTGCACTACTTTAGACCAGACTCCTATGGGGAGGGGACAAAAAGGGCCTGTTCCCTATTTAGTGCACTACTTTTGACCAGGAACCACTGGGAGTAGGGTGCCATGTGGGACTCACCAGAAACTCCTGGAGCAGCAGGGGGTGTGAATACACCAGCTCTTAGGGGGCCACCGCGGGGAGGGGCACCGAATCCACCGAGCCTCCCAGACCCATTTCTCACACCACATAAACAAAAAATAAACAGCAAAGAGAGCCCCAGGGTGGCCCACGACCCTCGCCGCCCCGGGCCCTACACGGGCGCTGGTCAACCATTTAGATATTTTCTGACCTAAGATATAGAGGTTAAAACAAAATGTTTGTCGCTAAGAATCAATGGTTCTGGTTGATGGTGGGGCGGACGACGAGATGCAACAAGAACTGCGCCAATGAGCATTGTGTGTAGCATCACGCCCAACTTAGAAGGGGTGCCGTCGAACTAGAGCCTTGTGGGGTGTGGGGTAGGAACACAGTCCGAGCCGGCGGGTGTGGGGTAGGAACACAGTCCGAGCCGGCGGGTGTGGGGTAGGAACACAGTCCGAGCCGGCGGGTGTGGGATAGGAACACAGTCCGAGCCGGCGGGTGTGGGGTAGGAACACAGTCCGAGCCGGCGGGTGTGGGGTAGGAACACAGTCCGAGCCGGCGGGTGTAGGGTAGCAACACAGTCCGAGCCGCAGTTATATAAGGGCTGTGGCTATTATAGGGTCACACAAAAGCTCCGATATGCCGAGAAGCTAGAAAACAGTTTGGGTATGTTCACAGCCTGGCCCAAAGACCTCCACCTCCCCCAGAACAGACAGGTCCACATATATACGAGGGGAAGCCATCGGAGAGGCCACACAAAATGAGCCGATCGCCGTCTGGCTCCTTGGAAGCAAATAACAAGCAACTCAGTGTTGATCAGTTCATCCTGCAGGACGGGCGCACCTACAGGACGCAGGAGGCCCACACACGAGACTCTAAGTGGCCTGTGAAGCTCTGGGAGATGAAACATTAGCCGAAAAGGGCGTTAACATCGCGGCATTGTTGCCAGAGAACGCAATGGCTGGAAGCCTACACCAGCCTCTCTCCTAGGTGACATCCAGAAATCTTGTGTGGAGCGGTGGATCACTTTGGAACACTATGGACTATCACGTCAAAGACGTGATCAGCATTGACATGAAAGCATGTTACCAGGCCATATTCTGAGGACAAGGTGAGGTTCGACCCTATTACGAGAGATTTGGGCACGCCACCCACCGATTGACCAGGGTGGCTATCAATGGGCTTCTGCCCAAAGATGACAATACATTGCTTTTTTTCCGAGGTCATCGAGTGGGAGTTTAAACTAGGAGTCCACTCCGTGATCCCCCCCGCTTGGTTTAGGAAGCACTTTGAGGAGCAAGGATGGGTCCCAAAAACTCTCCTAGCTTTCCTCCCAACCTTTCTGGAAGTCAGAGAAGCCCTCATCAGCTTTGACAGCCAAACGTAAGTCTGGATTCCCGAGGACCGTGACCAGGGTTGCAGCGTCATAGGCAAGTTCACTCAAGGATCAAAGGCCGATGGGAAGCGACTAACGAGAAGGCTTGTTACAGACCAAGGCGGTAGCTTGCCTCGCGGCGGACCGCAAGCTCGAAAAAACTGGTGCACTGGTCGGTGTCCCACAACAGTGCCCAAGAGGCCACATCCTCACATACTGTGAAGGTTCCCAGCTCCAGTACACTCACCTGAGGGCCAGCATGTTAGCCTACACCCACATCAATCTCGTCACATTGTTGCAGCATTTCCATCCCGACGAGGCTATGAGGGTGGCCAAAGCATTCAGGCCGAGACTTTGATCCTCAGATGCGATGACGATCTCATTGTTGTATCCTTCCACCTGGCCAATGTGCAGCACTTGGGGCCAAAGATTATTTTTATAGCCAAAAACCTCCATTTGGTTGGCGCGTTTTGTTTAGTAATCCACAGGCTCATGCAGGTCACGACAGGCAGATGAAAATTCCAAATAGTATCCGTAAAGCTCGTAGAAACATGTCAAACGTTTTTATAATCAATCCTCTGGTTGTTTTTACAATAAATAATAGATCATATTTCAACCGGATGGTAGCCTTTTCAATAGGAGAGAGAGAGAAAAGGTCTTGTGCCAGGCGCTTGCACAAATCTGGGGACACCTAGCTATCCACTGACTCGATGTGATCATTCTCACTCATTTTTCAGAATAAAAGCCTGAAACTATGTCTAAGGACTGTTCACACCATGTGGAAGCCATAGGGAAAGGAATCTGGCTGATATCCCTTTAAATGGAGGATTGCAATGGAAAAGAGAGGTTTCAGAATAACAGCACTTCCTGGTTGGATTTTCCTCAGGTTTTCGCCTGCAATATCAGTTCTGTTATACTCACAGACAATATTTTGACAGTTTTGGAAACTTTAGAGTGTTTTCTATCCTAGTCTGCCGATTATATGCATGTTCTAGCTTCTTTTTGGGCCTGAAGAATAGGCAGTTTACTTTGGGAACGTTTTTTATCCAAACGTCAAAATATTGCCCCCTTGCTTCAAGAGGTTAATCTTCACATAACTGAAAAACCTGCTCCAAAGATAGGAGGCGGGCATTCTCCTTTCAATGAGCAACGTCAATGGTCTGATAACGCTTACCGTCGCGGCTGGCCAGGAAGTCAAGCTTTTCGGACGGGCTGCCCACCCTACCTAGGTTAGACAATGGTGTAGAGGGGTAATGGCTCAATGAAGGGGCTTATACTGGTGACCGCCACAACAACTATAGGCACAAAAACACTTACTGTGTGTCTCGATCAGATAAACACCACCACAAATATCGCAGACTGGGCTCCTTCTACTAACCTTGTTGTGGTTGGGCTTGGAGGCCCTTAATTTTGTGGTTGGGCTTGGAGGCCCTTAATTTTGTGGTTGGGCTTAGAGGCCCTTAATTTTGTGGTTGGGCTTGGAGGCCCGAAAACGACATGGTTCAAATCAAGCATCCTGAGTTCCAGTGCTTCCGGAAATGGTGCGGTAGATGAACTAAAGATTAACATCAGAGAGAGAGACGTCATCAGAGCGCGCAACAGGACACTGTACTGTCTACACTCGGTTTGTTGTTTACATTAAAACTTTTTTCATCATATCGATTTTAATCCGAACTAAAGTTTTGTTACTAAGGATTCCACAACGCGGTTAGCCTTTACGGTTTGTGTTGCTTTTTTTTGCTGGGATTCCGCGAGTGCTGGCTGGTTGTACTACAGACACCTGTTGTCGTCGTGGGAAAGACTCATTGTTATCTTTTCGAAAAAACAACTGGTTGCAGTATAGAGCCAATCTGGATACCAAGCAGATCCTGAGGGAAATCGACGAGTACCAACAGCTGTACCTTAAGGAAAAACAACATACTCCTTCGTGGAAAGATCCGACCACCTCACAAAATAACTTTAACCCGACAAAAAAAAGAAAAAACTGATTAATCTACAGACACGGATGATTTACTTACCATTGAGGTAGAGGCTAGTGCTCTGGCTGGAATCCATGCAACATGGAACAGTTGTGTGAGGAGGTAGCAGGGCTGAGGGGGAGTTCGGAGTTCAGCCAGAGTGTAATTCTCAAGCTCCAAAGAGAAAACAAGACACTCACAGCCAAGGTAAAAATACACAATTCCAACATGGATTGTCTACTCAGGGAAAACAGGGTGATGAAGGAGACGCTACTAGACATACAAAGTCGTAGCATGCGTGAAAATCTATTTTTTTCATGCATCCAATAATCCAGAGGGCGCGATCAGAGAAATCATGCAATCCGAATTGAAACTTCCCCTAGAGACTGTAAACAAGGTGGCTTTCCACCGAGTAAACAGACTTGGAGACCAAGGGTCCCCGACCGATCATCGCAAAATTTGAACACTACCAACAAAAGGAGCTGATCAAAAGCAGGGGAAGGGAGCTTAAAGGGACCGAATTCAGTCTCAATTACCAATTTCCAAGGGAGATAAACGAACGTCGTTAGAGACTGTATCCGGTACAAAGACAACAAAGGAAGGATGCTAGGCATGTCTTAATCATTGTGGACAAACTCTTTATAGATGGACAGCTATTCCGAGGCAGCTCCATAACACCGTGGCTGTACTAAATTCTACAGGGACTTCAGGATACAGGAAAAAAAGAATATATCTGAACATTATGAAGTAGAAATTAACACACACATGCTCGCTTACACATACGAACTTATACATACACACACACACACACACACACCTGATCTCGCTCTGTTCTCTCACTCTCTCTTTCTCTCTTTTCTCTTCTATTCTCTCCCTATTGTCGAGAACTGTTTTATAATTGAATGTGTTTATTGTTTGTCTATCTTTTTAACGTATTTGTCTACAAGTTTCTATATGTTTACATCAAGGGGAAGATATCAGAATAGGGGCATTGGGGAATAATAACTTATTGTACGGAATACATTTATACTGTAGTGAAGCCGTCATGTTTTACACTCAAACATGCAAATTGGCAAACATGAAAATTATAGTCTTACTCTTATACAGACATCATACACGCTCTCATTATATCATATCCAATATCATACACATCAACCTACTCAGATTTGTTACACACATAATTTGCCTCAATTTTCTAACATCTGTGGCATTGGCTCACAGGCAAACAGGCAAGGGAATAAAACAAATATTGCCAGAACCTACACCTTGAATTCTAAATATCAGACATTTGAAAGCTCTAGTTTTGACCGTCATAATACCTCTGATGGCAGTAACTTTACAAGCACTAATTATGGTCAATTTAGACTGAGAATAGTATCTAGTTATGGCAAGGGGTGAAATAAGTATAGCTAGTTATAATTGTAACAGTTTGGCAGATTATAAAAAAGAAAATCAGTCTTTACATGGCTAAAAGAAAAGGAATATAACATTTACTGTTTACAGGAAACTCACTCTACATCCTTAGATGAAGTTGTTTACAGGAAACTCACTCTACATCCTTAGATGAAGTTGTTTACAGGAAACTCACTCTACATCCTTAGATGAAGTTGTTTACAGGAAACTCACTCTACATCCTTAGATGAAGTTGCGTGGAAAAAGGATTGGGGTGGTGAAATAATTTTCTGTCATGGACAAAGGAACTCAAAGGGTGTGATGATATTAATTATCAAAACTTTTGATCTGAACGTGCAAATAATCAGGAATGATTCGCAAGGAAGGTGGATCCTTTTGAATATGAAAGTGGATGAAAGAAGGACTTGACTCATTAATCTATATGGTCCAAATCCGGATGATCCACACATCTTCGAAAACATTTATACCAATTTATTGAATTTACAGGCAACAAATGATCTAATCATTATGGTAAGAGACTATAATACAGTGTTAAGTACCTCAATGGACCGTAAGGTAATCACTCTACAAACTATCATCACCGTGCTCTTAAGGAAATCACAAATATTATGGACACATTAGAAATAGTGGATATTTGGAGACTAAAAAACCCTGACCTAGTGAGATATACTTGGAGGAGACTTAATCAGGCAAGTCGTCTTGACTACTTTCTTGTCTCTTTCATCAAAGGTTAAAAAAGTTTCAATAGGAGACAGAATGTGATCGGATCATCATCTAATTGGCATTCACATAACTCTTATAGATTTTCCACAAGGACGGGGATATTGGAATTTTAATTAAAGTTTACTGGAGGACAACTTATTTTTAACTATTAAAAAATATTTTTAACTGAATTTTTCCAGTATAGTATAGGATCCGCAAATCCCCTTATTGTTTGGGATAGCTTTAAATGTACCTTTAGGGGTCATTCAATTCAATATTCATCAATAATTAAAAAGCAGTTTCTGGCTAAAGAGACAAGACTTAAAAGTGAAATCCATGAACTAATAGTACAGGTAGATGGCAATAAAAACGATACTACAGAGATACAAAATAAGTTAGAGGAAAAACACAAAGAACTTGAGGAACTTATTCAAGAACGAACCAATGTAATCTACTACAAAAATAAAGCAAACTGGATGGAATATGGAGAAAAATGCACAAAATTCTTCCTGAATCTCCAATTACATTTTAAAAGATGAAGCTAATTATTTTAGTTACGGTAAGGAAATTCTTTCCAAATAATATAAAAAATGGAAAATTAACCAAATGTACAGAAAGATCAGTGCGAAGGCCAAATTACAGAGGAAGAATTTTTTGAGGCTATTAAATCCTTTCCGTCTGGAAAAACCCCAGGGCTTGATGGCATACCGGTAGAGGTATATCTAGTATTTTTTGATATACTAAAAGCTCCATTGTTAGATTGTTTTAACTACTCCTATAGAAATGGTAGTCTGTTAGGTACTCAGCAGGAAGGTCTGATTTCTCTATTATTAAAACAAGACCCAGATGGCAAATATAAAGACCCGGTCTATCTCAAAAACTGGAGGCCCCTTACACTTCAATGTTGTGTACTAGCAAAATGCATAGCACTCAGAATTAAAAGGGTTTTACGAGGTATTGTTCATCCTGATCAGACAAGTTTTTTACATGGACGATACATTGGAGATAATATAAGACAACTATTAGAAATAATAGAACATCATGAAACATAAAAGAAGCCTGGAATGGTATTTATAGCGGATTTTGAAAAGGTATTTGATTCAATTTCAGTAATTCTCTTATAAAATGGGTAAAAATAATGTATAGCAACCCCAGGTGTAAAATAGTAAATAACGGCTACCTCTCAGAGAGTTTTGAATTGAGTTTTGAAAAAGAGTTAAACAAGGGTGTCCTCTGTCACCATATCTATTTGTTATGGCCATCGAAATGCTAGCTATTAAAATCAGTTCCAATAACAACATTAGAGGACTAGAAATCCAAGGCTTAAAAACAAAGGTGTCCATGTATGCCGATGACTCAAGTTTTATATTAAGTCCGCAAGCTAGATCCCTGCAATGTCTCATTAAAGAACTAGATAACTTTTCTGTATTCTCTGGACTAAAACCTAATTATGATAAGTGTACAATATTACGTATTGGATCCTTAAAAAATACAACTTTTACATTACCTTGCAGCTTACCGATAAAATGGGCTGATGGTGAAGTAGACATATTCGGTATTCATATCACAAAATATATAAATAAGCTCTCCACAATGAATTTAGATAGAAAACTTGTACAAATAGACAAGATCCTGCAACCATGGAGAGGTAAATACCTGTCTATTTATAGAAAAATTGTCCTGATTAACTCCTTAGTCATATCTCAGTTTACTCACTTACTTATGGCGCTGCCTACTTCTGATGATTTGTTTTTCAAATCATATGAGCAAAAAATATTTTGCTTTATCTGGGACACTAAACCAGACAAAATAAAATGAGCCTATCTATAAAATGAATATGAATTGGGTTGGTATGTGGAATTGGAAGTGAAGTTGCTGTGTGAGAGAGAGAATGATGGTCAAAAGATAAAAGGAAAAAAGTCCAAATAAAACAGTAGATGGAGGAGTCAAATCAAATCAAACTTTATTACCATATGCTCCGAATACAACAAGTGCAGACTTTACCGTGAAATGCTCACTTACAAGCACTTAACCAACAGTGCAGTTCAAGAAGAAAAAACTGTTTAACAAGTAGGCTAAAATAAAAACTTAATAACAAAAAGTAACACAATAAGAATAACAATAACGAGGCTATATACAGGGGGCACTGGTACTGAGTCAGTGTGCAGGGGTACAGGCTGGTTGAGGTAATCTGTACATGTAGGTGGGGGTGAAGTGACTATGCATAGGTAACAAGCAAACAGCGAGTGGCATCAGTGTACAAGAGGAGGGGGGGGGGGGGGGGGGGGGGGGTCAATGTAAATTGTCCGGTTACGATTTTTATGAATTGTTCAGCAGTGTACTGGCTTGGGGGTAGGCTGTTGAGGAGCCTTTTGGTCCTAGACTTAACAGAGAAAACAGTCTAGAACTTTGGTGACCGGAGTCTCTTTTCTGGGCTTTCCTCTGACAATGCCTATTATACAGGTCCTGGATGGCAGGAAGCTTGGCCCCAGTGATGTACTGGGCCATTCACATTAACCTCTGTAGCGCCTTACGGTCAGATGCCGAGCAGTTGCCATACCAGGCGGTGATGCAACCGGTCAGGATGCTCTCGATGGTGCAGCTGTAGAATCTGTTGAGGATCTGGTGGCCCATGCCAAATCTTTTCAGTCTCCTGGGGGGGGAAAGTTTTTGTCATGGCCTCTTCATGACTGTCTTGGTGTGTTTGGACCATGATAGTTGGTTGGTGATGTGGACACCAAGGAACATGAAACTCCCGACCCGCTCCATTACAGCCCTGACGATGTTAATGAGGGCCTGTTCGGCCCGCCTTTTCTTGCTGTCCACGATCAGCTCCGTTGTCTTGCTCACATTGAGGGAGAGGACGTTGGCCTGGCACCACACTGCCAGGTCTCTGATCTCCTCCCTATAGGCCGTCTCATCATTGTCGCTGATCAGGCCTTCCACTGTTGTGTCGTCAGCAAACTTAATGATGGTGTTGGAGTCATGTTTGGCCACACAGTCGTGGGTGAACAGGGAATACAGGAGGGGCCGAATTACACACCCCAGAGGGGCCCCAGCGTTAAGGATCAGCATGGCAGATGTGCTGTTGCCTACTCTTACCATCTGGGGGTGGTCCATCAGGAAGTCCAGGATCCAGGTGCAGAAGGAGGTTTTTAGTCCCAGGGTTCTTAGCCTGGTGATGAGCTTCGTTGAACACTGAGCTGTAGTCAATGAACAGAATTCTCACATAGGTGTTCCTTTTGTCCAGGTGAGAAAGGGCAGTATGGAGTGCAATTGAGATTGCATCATTTGTGGATCTGTTGGGGTGGTATGTGAATTGGAGTGGGCCTAGGGTGTCCGGGAGGATGCTGTTCATGAGAGCCATGACCAGTCTTTCAAAGCACTTCATGGCTACCGACGTAAGTGCCATGGGGAGGTAATCATTTACCTTCGCTTCTTTGGGCACAGGGACTATGGTGGTCTGCTTGAAACATGAAGGTATTACATACTCGGTCAGGGAGAGGTTGAAAATGTCAGTGAAGACACTTGACAGTTCCACGCATGCTTTGAGTACATGTCCTGGTAATTTGTCTGGCCCAGCGGCTTTGTGAATGTTGACCTGTTTAAAGGTTTTGTTCACATCGGCTACAGAGAGCGTTATCACACAGTCATCCAGAACAGCTGGTGCTCTCGTGCATGCTTCAGTGCTGCTTGCTTCAAAGCGAGCATAAAAGGCATTTAGCTTGTCTGGTAGGCTCGCGTCACTGGGCAGCTGGCGTCTGGGTTTCCTTTGTAGTCCATAATAGTTTTCAAGCCCTGCCACATCCGACGAGCGTCAAAGCCGGTGTAGTAGGATTCAATCTTAATCCTGTATTGACGCTTTTCCTGTTTGTTGGTTCGTCTGAGGGCATAGCGGGATTTCTTATAAGCATCCGGATTAGTCTTCCGCTCCTTGAAAGCGGCAGCCCTAGCCTTTAGCTCAATGCGGATGTTGCCTGTAATCCATTGCTTCTGGTTGGGATATGTACATACAGTCACTGTGGGGACGATGTCACCGATGCACTTATTGATGAAGCCGATGACTGAGGTAGTGTACTCCTGAATGCCATTGGATGAATCCCAGAACATATTCCAGTCTGTGCTAGCAAAACAGTACTGTAATGTAGCATCCGCGTCATCTGACCAGTTCCATATTGAGCAAGTCACTGGTACTTCCTGCTTTAGTTTTTGCTTGTAAGCAGGAATCAGGAGGATAGAATTCTGGTCAGATTTGCCAAATGGAGGGCAGCAGAGAGCTTTGTACGCATCTCTGTGTGTGGAGTAAAGGTGGTTTAAGATTTTTTTTTTCCTGGTTGCACAAATGTTGTGAAACTGATTTATGTTTGCCTGCATTAAAGTCCCTGGCCACTAGGAGCGCCGCTTCTGGGTGAGCATTTTCCTCTTTGCTTATGGCCTCATAGAGTTGGTTGAGAGCGGTCTCGGTACCAGCTTCGCTTTGTGGTGGTAAATAGACAGCTACGAATAATACAGATGAGAACTCTCTTGGTAGATAGTTTGGTCAACAGCTTATCATAAGGTACTCTACCTCAGGCGAGCAATACCTCAAGACTTCTTTAATATTAGACATCGCGCACCAGCTGTTATTGACAAAAAGACACACTCCCCCACCCCTCGTCTTACCAGAGGTAGCGTCTCTGTTCTACCGGTGCATAGAACATCCTGCCAGCTCTATATTGTCCGTTTCTTCGTTCAGCCACGTCTCGGTGAAACATAAGATGTTACAGTTTTCAATGTCCCGTTGGTAGGATAATCTTAATAGTAGGTCATAAATGTTATTATCTAACGATTGCACGTTAGCAAGGAGAATGGAAGACATTTGGGAGTTTACTCGCTCGCCTCGGGCTTCTCAGAAGGATCCCCGATCTGCGTCCCCTTTTCCGGCGTCTTTTCTTCACGCAAAAGGCGTGGATCTAGGCCTGTTCCAGTGAAAACAGGATATCCTTCTCGTCGGACTCGTTAAATGAAAATGTTTCTTCCAGTCCGCGGTGAGTAATCACTTTTCTGAAGTCCAGAAGTTATTTTCGGTCATAAGAGACGGTAGCAGCAACATTATGTACACAATAAATAAATGAATAAGTTACACAAAATGCTAAATAAATATGCAAAATTGCACAATTGGTTAAGAGAATGTAAAACGTCAGCCATGTTCTTCGGCACCATCTATACTTTACTGAGGGTAACTGAAGGGTGGGACTGGATGGCCTTCAAAGATATATGGGAGGGGTTGAGGGGAGCTGAAGGTTGGGACTGGATGGTGTTCAGAGATATATGGGAGGGGTTGAGGGTAGCTGAAGGACTGGATGGTCTTCAGAGATAGATGGGAGGGGTTGAGGGGAGCTGAAGGTTGGGACTGGATGGTGGTCAGAGATAGATGGGAGGTGTTGAGGGGAGCTGAAGGATGGGACTGGATGGTGTTCAGAGATAGATGGGAGGGGTTGAGGGGAGCTGAAGGATGGGACTGGATGGTGTTCAGAGATAGATGGGAGGGGTTGAATGGAGCTGAAGGATGGGACTGGATGGTGTTCAGCGATAGATGGGAGGTGTTGAGGGGAGCTGAAGGTTGGGACTGGATGGTGTTCAGAGATAGATGGGAGGGGTTGAGGGGAGCTGAAGGATGGGACTGGATGGTGTTCAGAGATAGATGGGAGGGGTTGAATGGAGCTGAAGGATGGGACTGGATGGTGTTCAGCGATAGATGGGAGGTGTTGAGGGGAGCTGAAGGATGGGACTGGATGGTGTTCAGAGATAGATGGGAGGGGTTGAGGGGAGCTGAAGGATGGGACTGGATGGTGTTCAGAGATAGATGGGAGGGGTTGAATGGAGCTGAAGGATGGGACTGGATGGTGTTCAGCGATAGATGGGAGGTGTTGAAACAAACTAATAAAGACACTAATGTAACATATAATGTGTCCGTGATATTTATAAGCTGGAAGGAGAAGCGTATGTGTTGTTGTCCAATATTTTATTCCAATTAGAGGAGGGGTGGTAGTGTAAAATAATAAGGAATGTAGAAAATAGTAAAATTAAGAAAAACCCTTGAATGAGTAGGTGTGTCCAAACTTTTGACTGGTGCTGTACATAAATATATATATATGGGGGATTGGAAATGATGCAGACAATTACATGGATAGAAGCCACAAATAACAATTCTACAATTATAAAAAGACCACAGGAGAGGGAGATGAAAGGAGGGAGGGACGGAGGGAGGGAGGGAGGGAGGGAGGGAGGGAGGGAGGGAGGGAGAGGAGGCTAGACAGAGAAAGGCAGAGAGAGATAGACTATGATGATTTTATTAAGTGTGTTTGCGTGTGTGTGTGTGTGTGTGTGTGTGTGTGTGTGTGTGTGTGTGTGTCAATGTGACCTATGACTCACTGGCACTGCTAATTTCACAATTGACAAAGTGAAAATGACTCATGCACAGTTTTTTATGACATCAAAAGATTATACAGTATCTGAAAGTGACATTTTTCAATTACTATTAGTCATGCCCAGGGTTAAATTCAAATAAAATGTTATTTGTCACGCTTCGTAAAACAACAGGTGTAGACTAACAGGGAAATGCTTACTTACGGGCCCTTCACAACAATGCAGAGAGAGAGACATTTATTCAAAAATCAAAACACGAGGAAAAAATACACAATGAGTAATGAAAACTTGGCTACAGTGCCTTGCGAAAGTATTTGGCCCCCTTGAACTTTGCGACCTTTTGCCACATTTCAGGCTTCAAACATAAAGATATAAAACTGTATTTTTTTGTGAAGAATCAACAACAAGTGGGACACAATCATGAAGTGGAACGACATTTATTGGATATTTCAAACTTTTTTAACAAATCAAAAACTGAAAAATTGGGCGTGCAAAATTATTCAGCCCCTTTACTTTCAGTGCAGCAAACTCTCTCCAGAAGTTCAGTGAGGATCTCTGAATGATCCAATGTTGACCTAAATGACTAATGATGATAAATACAATCCACCTGTGTGTAATCAAGTCTCCGTATAAATGCACCTGCACTGTGATAGTCTCAGAGGTCCGTTAAAAGCGCAGAGAGCATCATGAAGAACAAGGAACACACCAGGCAGGTCCGAGATACTGTTGTGAAGAAGTTTAAAGCCGAATTTGGATACAAAAATATTTCCCAAGCTTTAAACATCCCAAGGAGCACTGTGCAAGCGATAATATTGAAATGGAAGGAGTATCAGACCACTGCAAATCTACCAAGACCTGGCCGTCCCTCTAAACTTTCAGCTCATACAAGGAGAAGACTGATCAGAGATGCAGCCAAGAGGCCCATGATCACTCTGGATGAACTGCAGAGATCTACAGCTGAGGTGGGAGACTCTGTCCATAGGACAACAATCAGTCGTATATTGCACAAATCTGGCCTTTATGGAAGAGTGGCAAGAAGAAAGCCATTTCTTAAAGATATCCATAAAAAGTGTCGTTTAAAGTTTGCCACAAGCCACCTGGGAGACACATCAAACATGTGGAAGAAGGTGCTCTGGTCAGATGAAGCCAAAATTGAACTTTTTGGCAACAATTCAAAACGTTATGTTTGGCGTAAAAGCAACACAGCTGAACACACCATCCCCACTGTCAAACATGGTGGTGGCAGCATCATGGTTTGGGCCTGCTTTTCTTCAGCAGGGACAGGGAAGATGGTTAACATTGATGGGAAGATGGATGGAGCCAAATACAGGACCATTCTGGAAGAAAACCTGATGGAGTCTGCAAAAGACCTGAGACTGGGACGGAGATTTGTCTTCCAACAAGACAATGATCCAAATCTACAATCTATTGATCTACAATGGAATGGTTCAAAAATAAACATATCCAGGTGTTAGAATGGCCAAGTCAAAGTCCAGACCTGAATCCAATCGAGAATCTGTGGAAAGAACTGAAAACTGCTGTTCACAAATGCTCTCCATCCAACCTCACTGAGCTCGAGCTGTTTTGCAAGGAGGAATGGAAAAAAATGTCAGTCTCTCGATGTGCAAAACTGATAGAGACATACCCCAAGCGACTTACAGCTGTAATCGCAGCAAAAGGTGGCGCTACAAAGTATTAACTTAAGGGGGCTGAATAATTTTGCACGCCCAATTTTTCAGTTTTTGATTTGTTAAAAAAGTTTGAAATATCCAATAAATGTCGTTCCACTTCATGATTGTGTCCCACTTGTTGTTGATTCTTCACAAAAAAATACAGTTTTATATCTTTATGTTTGAAGCCTGAAATGTGGCAAAAGGTCGCAAAGTTCAAGGGGGCCGAATACTTTCGCAAGGCACTGTATATACACGGGATACCAGGTCGTAAGGGTAGGCAAAAACACATCTGCTGATCCTCAACACTTAGGCCATTCAGAGGTGTGTGCTTAGTTACCCACGACTGCGTGGCCAAGAACGACTACAACACCATCATTACGTTTTCTGACGACACAACGGAGGTATATGTCTGATCACCGACAACGATGAGACAGCCCATAGAGAGGAGGTCAGAGACCTGGTAGTGTGGTGCCAGGACAACAACCTCTCCATCAACGTGATCAAGACAAAGGAGAGGAAAAGGAGGACCGAACACGCCCCCATTCTCATTGATGGGGCTGTAGTGGAGCGGGTCGAGAGTTTCAAGTTCAAGCAACCAACTATCATGATCCACAAATCAAATCAAATTTCAAATCAAATCAAATGTATTTATATAGCCCTTCGTACTTCAGCTGATATCTCAAAGTGCTGTACAGAAACCCAGCCTAAAACCCCAAACAGCAAGCAATGCAGGTGTAGAAGCATGTGGCTAGGAAAAACTCCCTAGAAAGGCCAAAACCTAGGAAGAAACCTAGAGAGGAACCAGGCTATGTGGGGTGGCCAGTCCTCTTCTGGCTGTGCCGGGTGGAGATTATAACAGAACATGGCCAAGATGTTCAAATGTTCATAAATGACCAGCATGTTCCAATAATACTAATCACAGGCAGAACAGTTGAAACTGGAGCAGCAGCACGGCCAGGTGGACTGGGGACAGCAAGGAGTCATCATGTCAGGTAGTCCTGAGGCATGGTCCTAGGGCTCAGGTCCTCCCGAGAGAGAGAAAGAAAGAGAGAATTAGAGAGAGCATACTTAAATTCACACAGGACACCGGATAAGACAGGAGAAGTACTCCAGATATAACAAACTGACCCTAGCCCCCCGACACATAAACTACTGCAGCATAAATACTGGAGGCGGAGACAGGAGGGGTCAGGAGACACTGACCACACACACCAAGAAAGTCGTGAAGACAATGCCTTTTCCTCCTCAGGGGGCATGGGCCCCCAGATCCTCAAAAAGTTATACAGCTACACCATCGAGAGCATCCTGACCGTTTGCATCACCGCCTGGTATGGCAACTGCTCGGCATCCAACCGCAAGGCTCTGCAGAGGGTAGTGCATACTGTCCAGTACATCACTAAGGCCAAGCTTCCTGCATCCAGGACCTCTATACTAGGCGGTGTCAGAGGAAAGCCCAAAAAATTGTCAAAGACTCCAGTCACCCAAGTCCTAGACTGTTCTCTCTGCTAGCGCACGGCAAGCGATACCGGAGCACCAAGTCTAGGTCCAAAATTATCTTTAACAGCTTCTACCCACAAGCCATAAGACATAAGACATAAGACCCCCCCCCCCCCCCCCATAAGACTGCTGAACAATTCATCCAAATGGCCACCGCACTATTTGCACTGACCCCTCCCCTTTGTTTTTACACTGCGGCTACTCGCTGTTTATTATCTATGCATAGTCACTTTACCCCTACCCACAAGTAAAAATTACCTCGACTAACCTGTACCCCCGCACATTGACTCGGTACCGGTACCCTCTGTATATAGCCTTTTTATTTTTTTATTTAGTTTATTTAGTAAATATATTCTTAGCTCTTTCTTGAACTGCATTGTTGGTTAAGGGCTTGTAATTAAGCATTTCGCTGTAAGGTCTAACTACACCTGTTGTATTTGGTGCATGTGACAAATAACATGTCAATTGATTTGATAAGAGGGTCTGCTAAATGACTCAGATGTAAACAGTATTGTAATGTTGTATCATTAGATATAATCAAATAACAATCTGTTTTAATAATATAATAATATACAAATCAACCCAGTGAACAACAACCAACCAACTCAACAAACCAATTTGACCTCCAGTCACAAACAGTAACATCTGGCATCCTGCTTTTTTGTATTCTTTAAATGTTTGGTAAAACATTTAAAGGGGACATTTTCTGGACCATCTACACAGCATGAGGGTCTGGGAGGATATCTGACATTGGCTCGTTTCCCAACAGAAAACCAATCAATTTGGTAAGCTTCAGGAAATTGCCCCATGGATTACTGATAGTCAATAAGGCAATGTGAGAGGATGGGCATGGGTCGAGTATGTCTGAGTGGGAGAGAAGGCTAATCGACAGAAGAATAACTCTGGGTCATGTTCATTAGGGCACAATGTAGCAAAATGTTTCAAAAAAACGTAAAAGGAAAATAAACATTTTCAGATTAACATTAAATTCAGACACTACCTCCCTGTTTCTGAGCCTTTTCTTTCATTTTTATACTGAACAGGACCCAGGATTCTCACTGACAGTCAGACTGACATCTCCTCACTGTCTTTCATAGCTGTCTATTTACAACCACAAGCAAATGCTGGCACTAAGACCACACTCAACGATCTGTATAGGGCCATATGCCAACAAGAAAATGCTCACCCAGAGGCAGCTCTCCTAGTGGCCGGGGATTTTAATGCAGGAAAACTTCAATCTGTTTTGACCTCATTTCTACCAGCATGTCACATGTGCAACTAGATGGGGAAAAAACTCTAGATCACATTTACTCCACACACAGAGACACATTCAAAGCTCTCCCTCGTCCTCCATTTGGCAAATCTGACCATAACTCTATCCTCCTCATTCCTGATTAAAAGCAAAAACTCAAACAGGAAGTACCAGTGACACGCTCAATACTGAAGTGGTCCGATGAAGAGGATGCTAAACAACAGGATTGTTTAGCTAGCACAGACTAGAATATATTACAGGGATTCATCGATAACATTAAGGAGTTTACCACATCAATCACCGGCTTCATTAATTAGTGCATCGACGACAGTGACTGTACATACATATCTCAACTAGAAGCCATGGATTGTAGGCAACATCCGCACTGTGCTAAAGGCTAGAGCTGCCGCTTTCAAGGAGCGGGACACTAACCAGGAAGTGAATGAACAATCAAACAGGCAAAGCGCCAATACAGGACTAAGACCGAATCCTACTAAACCGTCTCTGACACTCGTTGGATTACAGAAGAGCTAAATGCCTTCTACGCTCGCTTCGAGTCTAGCAACACTGAACCATGCATGAGAATGCCAGCTGTTCCAGACAACTATGAGGTCACGCTCTCCATAGCCGATGTGAGTAAGACCTTTAAACAGGTTAACAGACGGATTACCAGGACGCCAAGATAACCTGTCTAAATGACTTTTGCCCCGTAGCACTCACATCAAAGCCATGAAGTGCTTTGAAAGGCTGGCCATGACTCATATCAACACCATCATCCCAGACACCCTGGACCTTCTCCAATTCACATACCGCCCCAACAGATCTCAATTGGACACCACACTGCCCTTTCCCACCTGGACAAGAGGAAACACCTATGTGAGAATGCTGTTCATAGACTACAGCTCAGCGTTCAACACCATAGTGCCCTCCAACCTCATCACCAAGATACGGACTGGGACTAAACACCTTCTTCTGCAACTGGATCCTGGACTTCCTGACGGGCCACCCTCAGGTGGTGAGGGTAGGCAACAACACATCTGCCACGATGATCCTCAACAAAGGGGCCTCTCAGGGGTGTGTGCTTAGTCCCCTTCTTGTACTCCTGTTCACCCACGACTCCAACACCATCATTAAGTTTGCAGACGGCACAACGGTGTAATGCCTGATCACCGACAATGATGAAACAGCCTATAGGGAGGAGCTCAGAGACCTGGCAGTGCGGTATCAGGACAACAACCTCTCCCTCAACATCAGCAAGACAAAGGAGCTGAACGTGGACAACAGGAAACAGAGGACCGAGCACGACCTCATTCACATCGACGGGGCTGTAGTAGAGTGGGTCGAGAGCTTCAGGTTCCTCTGTTACTGTGTGTGTCACTGTGTGTGTCACTGTGTGTGTCACTGTGTGTGTCACTGTGTGTGTCACTATGTGTGTCACTGTGTGTGTGTCACTGTGTGTGTCACTGTGTGTGTTACTGTGTGTGTCACTATGTGTGTCACTGTGTGTGTGTCACTATGTGTGTCACTATGTGTGTCACTGTGTGTGTCACTGTGTGTGTCACTATGTGTGTGTCACTGTGTGTGTCACTGTGTGTGTTACTGTGTGTGTCACTGTGTGTGTCACTGTGTGTGTGTCACTATGTGCGTTAAAGTGTGTGTCACTGTGTGTGTGTCACTATGTGTGTCACTGTGTGTGTCACTATGTGTGTGTCACTGTGTGTGTCACTGTGTGTGTGTCACTGTGTGTGTGTCACTATTTGTGTCACTGGATGTGTCACTATGTGTGTCACTGTGTGTGTGTCACTGTGTGTGTCACAATGTGTGTCACTGTGTGTGTTACTGTGTGTGTGTCACTATGTGTGTCACTGTGTGTGTGTCACTATGTGTGTCACTGTGTGTGTGTCACTGTGTGTGTGTCACTATGTGTGTGTCACTATGTGTGTGTGCGTGTGCGTGCGTGTGTGTGTGTCTGGTTACTTGAACCCTCCTGCTTTGTAGGCTTAGGCCTCCTACATATCTCTCTCTCTCCTTTAACAGAGTCCATCCCCATCACTCAAAGAGCAGTGAGGTGCTGAGAGAGGAGCAGGGGTCCATGGAGCTGTGAAAAACACATTCTCACCTCTGATACGTCGCCATCCTCCCTCACTCCCTCTCTCTTTCTCTCAATTCTCCCTCCCTCGAGTCTAGTAACTCCATCGGCTTTTCCCTCAACATACATACCACACACTCCCTTCCTCTCTCTCGCTCCCTCTCTCTTGCAGGTCAACGATAGCCAGCCGCTATCGTTGAAAGAGATGGTAACAATTAGCTAGTACACTAACTCTACCTCCTAAGCTTCAGCTAGTATACTAACTCTACCTCCTAACCTTCAGCTAGTACACTAACTCTACCTCCTAAGCTTCAGCTAGTATACTAACTCTACCTCCTAAGCTTCAGCTAGTATACTAACTCTACCTCCTAACCTTCAGCTAGTATACTAACTCTACCTCCTAACCTTCAGCTAGTATACTAACTCTACCTCCTAACCTTCAGCTAGTATACTAACTCTACCTCCTAACCTTCAGCTAGTATACTAGCTCTACTGCTCTACCTCATCACCTTCAGCTAGTATACGAACTCTACCTCCTAACCTTCAGCTAGTATACTAACTCTACCTCCTAACCTTCAGCTAGTAAACTAGCTCTACTGCTCTACCTCCTAACCTTCAGCTAGTATACTAACTCTACCACCTAATCTTCAGTTAGTATACTAACTCTACCTCCTAACCTTCAGCTAGTATACTAACTCTACCTCCTAACCTTCAGCTAGTATACTAACTCTACCTCCTAACCTTCAGTTAGTATACTAGCTCTACTGCTCTACCTCCTAACCTTCAGCTGGTATACTAACTCTACCTCCTAACCTTTAGCTAGTATACTAACTCTACCTCTTAACCTTCAGCTAGTATACTAACTCTACCTCCTAACCTTCAGCTAGTATACTAACTCTACCTCCTAACCTTCAGCTAGTATACTAGCTCTACTGCTCTACCTCCTAACCTTCAGCTAGTATACTAGCTCTACCTCCTATCCTCCAGCTAGTATACTAGCTCTACTGCTCTACCTCCTAACCTTCAGCTAGTATACTAACTCTACCACCTAACCTTCAGTTAGTATACTAACTCTACCTCCTAACCTTCAGCTAGTATACTAACTCTACTTCCTAACCTTCAGCTAGTATACTAACTCTACCTCCTAACCTTCAGCTAGTATACTATCTCTACCTCCTATCCTTCAGCTAGTATACTAGCTCTACTGCTCTACCTCCTAACCTTCAGCAGGTATACAAACTCTAACACCTAACCTTCAGTTAGTATACTAACTCTACTGCTCTACCTCCTATCCTTCAGCTAGTATACTAGCTCTACTGCTCTACCTCCTAACCTTCAGCTAGTATACTAACTCTACCACCTAACCTTCAGTTAGTATACTAACTCTACCTCCTAACCTTCAGCTAGTATGCTAACTCTACCTCCTAACCTTCAGCTAGTATACTAACTCTACCTCCTAACCTTCAGCTAGTATACTAACTCTACCTCCTAACCTTCAGCTAGTATACTAACTCTACCTCCTAACCTTCAGCTAGTATACTAACTCTGCCCTTACTACTGCTCTACTCCGTTAATTTATTCATGAGAAATGACGGTTCTCTCCAATAGTATATGATCCTCACGACACGGCAGGCCAACACACAATATGAGTGCAGAATGAATTAAGCTAGGAAACCACAGCCCCATAGTTGTATTGATCTTTCACACAGGCCTGTGGTCTTTTTAGGGAATTGATGAGAATCATTTCAAGAGAGAAGTTTGACGATTATGATCGGGAGGTATTAGCATTGATCGTCTCTCTCCGGAACCTTCCATTGTGTGCTAAATAAAGGATCATTTAATTTAATAGTAGGAACGGTACAGTGGCCCTCTCTCTCTCTCTCTCTCTGAGACAGAGAGAGACTGTCGTTCTCTCTCTCTCTCTCTCTCTCTCTCATTCTCTATTACAATGTCGTTCTCTATCTCTCTCCCTCTATCTATCTCTCTCTCACATGTTCTCTCTAACGCTGTCGTTCTCTATCTCTCTCTCTTTCTCTCTCTCTTGTTCACTGCAACACTCTGTTGTTCTCTATCTCTCTCCCTCTATCTATCTCTCTCTCACATGTTCGCTCTAACACTATCGTTCTCTATCTCTCTCTCTCTCATTCTCTCTAACAATCTGTCTCTCTCCCTCTCTCGTTCTCTCTCTTTCTCTCTCGCAGACTTTAATTCACTTTTACTCATTACAGAGTTCATGCTGCTAAGGCATTTCCTCAGAGAGCTATGTTGTTGACGACAGTGTGTGTCTGTGTATGCGTCCTTGTGTGCGTCTGCGTGTGTGATTCTGTATGTCTGTGTGTGTGTGTCTGTTTGTGTGTGTGTGTGTGTCTGTGTGTGTGTGTGTGTCTGTGTGTGTGTGTGTGTCTGTGTGTGTGTGTGCATTTGTAGTTATATTTATTATGGGGTCCAGGTAAATGAAGGCAGTTTATACCATTTTAAAAACATTACAATTCATTCATAATAGATTTCACAACACACTGTGTGCCCTCAGACCCCTACTCCACCACTACCACATATCTACAGTACTAAATCCATGTGTACGTGTGTGTATAGTGCGTATGTTATCGTGTGTGTGTGTGTGATGGCGCCAGAGGGTAGGGCCGTCTTAGCGGGTGTTAACCAACCATGATATCTTGTTTATCTATTCGAGTTGTTCGTAACTTGTTTTGTACATAATGTTGCTGCTACCGTCTCTTATGACCGAAAAGAGCTTCAGACATCAGAACTGCGATTACTCACCTCAGATTAGACGGACGGACGGACGGACAGACGGGGGGATATACTACTACAGACACCTGACCAGGCCCAGATCCCCATCATTCGCTGGAGAAGGAAACTGAGATTTCGCGGAGAAAGATCAGGGTGTCTTGTGAGGATCAGGCGACAAATGGTTAATCTGCCTTTGTCTTCCCTCCTGCTTGCTAACATTCAATCGCTGGAAAGTAAATGGGACGTACTGAAAGCACGTATATCCTACCAATGGGACATTAAAGACTGTAATATCTTGTGTTACACCGAGGAGTGGCTGAACGACGACATTAAGAACATACAGCTGGCGGGTTATACACACTATCGACAGGATATAACAGCAGCCACGGGGCAGGGGCCTATGCATTTATGTAAACAACAGCTGGTGCACAATATCTAAGGAAGTCTCAAGGTTTTGCTCGCCTGAGGTAAAGTATCTCATGATAATCTATAGACCACACTATCTACCTAGAGAGTTTTCATCTGTATTTTCATAGCTGTCTACATACCACCACAGACCGATGCTGGCACTAAAACCACACTCAATAAGCTGTTTACCGTCTACCGCCATAAGCAAACAGTAAAAACGCTCATCCAGAAGCAGTGCTCCTAGTGGCCGGGAACTTTAATGCAGGGAAACTTAAATCAGTTTTACCTCATTTCTATCAGCGTGTTAAATGTGCAACCAGAGGGAGAAAAATTATAGACCACCTGTACTCCATACACAAAGATCAAATCAAATGTATTTATAATGTATTTATATAACCCTTCTTACATCAGCTGATGTCTCAAAGTGCTGTACAGAAACCCAGCCTAAAACCCCAAACAGCAAGCAATGCAGGTGTAGAAGCACGGTGGCTAGGAACAACTTCCTAGAAAGGCTAGAACCTAAGAAGAAACCTAGAGAGGAACTAGGCTATGAGGGGTGGCCAGTCCTCTTCTGGCTGTGCCAGGTGGAGACTATAACAGAACATGGCCAAGATGTTCAAATGTTCATAGATGACCAGTATGGTCAAATAATAATAATCACAGTAGCTGTCGAGGGTGCAAGATGCGTACAACGCTCTCCCTAGCCCTCCATTTGGCAAACTTGACCAAAATTCTATCCTCCTGATTCCTGCTTACAGCCAAAAATTAAAGCAGGAAGCACCAGTGACTCAGTCAATAAAAAAAGTGGTCAGATGAAGCAGATGCTAAACTACAGGACTGTTGTGCCATCACAGACTGGAATATGTTTTGGGATTATTCCGATGGCTTTGAGGAGTACATCACATCAGTAATATCAATAAGTGCATCGATGATGTCACCCCCACAGTAACTGTACGTACATATAGGCAACATTGACACTGAGCTAAAGGCTGCAGCTTTCAAGGAGCGGGATTCTAACTGTGGGCAAATCGTTTAGACAGACAGCAAAATCCATAAATTCCATAAGGTGTATTGTTATCTGTATTTTAAATCTGATTCTACTGCTGCATCAGTTACCTGATGTGGAATAGAGTTCCATGTAGTCATGGCTCTATGTAGTACTGTGTGCCTCCAACAGTCTGTTCTGGACATGGGGACTGTGAAGAGACCTCTGGTGGCATGTCTTGTGGGGTTTGTATGGGTGTTTGAACTGTGTGCCAGTAGTTTAGACAGACAGCTCGGTGCATTCAACATTTCAACACCTCTCATAAATACAAGTAGTGATGAAGTCAATCTCTCCTCCACTTTGAGCCAGGAGAGATTGACATACATATGACTAATATTAGCTCTCTGTGTACATCTAAAGGCCAGTCGTGCTGCCCTGTTCTGAGACAATTGCAATTTTCCTGAGTCCCTTTTTGTGGCACCTGATCACACGACTGAACAGTAGTCCAGGTGTGACAAAACTAGGGCCTGTAGGACCTGCCTTGTTGATAGTGTTGTTAAGAAGGTAGAAACTAGGGCCTGTAGGACCTGCCTTGTTGATAGTGCTGTTAAGAAGGTAGAAACTAGGACCTGTAGGACCTGCCTTGTTGATAGTGCTGTTAAGAAGGTAGAAACTAGGACCTGTAGGACCTGCCTTGTTGATAGTGCTGTTAAGAAGGTAGAAACTAGGACCTGTAGAACCTGCCATGTTGATAGTGCTGTTAAGAAGGTAGAAACTAGGGCCTGTAGGACCTGCCTTGTTGATAGTGCTGTTAAAAAGGTAGAAACTAGGGCCTGTAGGACCTGCCTTGTTGATAGGGTTGTTAAGAAGGTAGAAACTAGGGCCTGTAGGTCCTGCCTTGTTGATAGTGTTGTTAAGAAGGTAGAGCAGCGCTTTATTATAGACAGACTTCTCCCCATCTTATCTACTGTTGTATCAATATGTTTTGACCATGACAGTTTACAATCCAGGGTTACTCAAAACAGTTTAGTCATCTCAACTGGCTCAATTTCCACATGATTTATTATAAGATTTAGTTGAGATTTAGGGTTTAGTGAATTATTTATGCCAAATACAATGCTTTTAGTTTTAGAAATATTTAGGGCTAACTTATTCCTTGCCACCCACTCTGAAACAAACTGCAGCTCTTTGTTAAGTGTTGCAGTCATTTCAGTCGCTGTAGTAGCTGACATGTATAGTGTTGAGTCATCCGCATACATAGACACTCTGGCTTTACTCAAAGCCAGTGGCATGTCGTTAGTAAAATTGAAAAAAAGTGAGGTGCATAGACAGCTGCCCTGGGGAATTCCTGATTCTACCTGGATTATGTAGGAGAGGCTTCCATTAAAGAACACCCTCTGTGTTCTGTTAGACAGGTAACTCTTTAACCACAGTACAGCAGGGGGTGTAAAGCCATGAAACACACGTTTTTCCAGCAGCAGACTATGATCAATAATGTCAAAAGCCGCACTGAAGTCTAACAAAACAGCCCCCACAACCGTTTTATCATGAATGTCCTTCCATATAAGGGTGCTAAAAGTCTGTTGTAAATTTGTTTACTCTAAAATAGTATTGTACCTGGTCAAACACATTTTTTTTCTAAAAGTTTACCAAGGGTTGGTAACGGGCTGATTGGTCGTCTATTTGAGCCAGTAAAGGGGGCTTTACTATTCTTAGGTAGAGGAATTACTTTTGCTTCCCTCCAAGCCTGGGGACACTCACTTTTTAGTAGGCTTAAATAGAAGATATGGCAAATAGGAGTGGTAATATCGTCCACTATTATCCTCAGTAATTTTCCATCCACGTTGTCAGACCCCGGTGGCTTGTCACTGTTGATAGACAACAATAATTTGTTCACCTCTTCCACACTCACTTTACGGAATTAAAAATTACAAAGCTTGTCTTTCATAATTTGGTCAGATATACTTGGATGTGTAGTGCCAGCGTTTGTTGCTGCAATGACCTCTTCTACACTATATTAGGCCCAGCCTTTGCAACTTTGGTTTTCCTAGATATGGCTACGATATTGTGATCACTACATCCGGTTGATCTGGATACTGCTTTAGAGCACATTTCTGCAGCATTAGTAAAGATGTGATCAATACATGTTGATGTTTTCATTCCTGTTCTGTTTGTAACTACCCTGGTAGGTTGACTGATAACCTGAACCAGGTTGCAGGCACTGGTTACAGTTTGAAGCTATTTATTTAGTGGGCAGCTCGATGAAAGCCAGTCAATATTTAAATCACCCAGAAAATATACCTCTCTGTTGATATCACATACATTATCAAGCATTTCACATGTATTATCCAGATACTGACTGTTAGCACTTGGTCTATAGCAGCTTCTCACCAGAATGGGCTTTAGGTGAGGCAGATGAACCTGTAGCCATATTACTTCAACAGTATTTAACATGAGATCGTCTCTAATCTTTACAGGAAAGTGCTTCTGAATATAAACAGCAACACCTCCACCTTTGAAGTGTAAATCTACTTCATGATTAGAGCGTATAATAGCTGTAGGATCAGCAGAGCCATTCAGGGCAGTTAGAGGGGACATACATTAGGTTTCTTACATTGTGTCTTCCAACTCCCCTGGTGTGATGTACATTTGCTGAAGCATTGTGACAACTCTGCGTCACAGCGGTAGGGATTAGCTTAGCTGTGTTTGGGTCATTGATACGTTATTGTCTCAACGTAGCCTTATAGTGCTGTGAAAGGATCTAGGATCCCACATGATTTGGGTGGATCCCATCCTCCTTTTTAAACCTGTTTTTGTTTCCAAAAGGTATCGAAATTGTCAATAAATGTTACACTCACAGAGCTAGAATAACAAAAGTTACAACCATTGAGCTGCAATAATCACGTAGCCAGTTGTGAAGAGAAAGAATCCTGCTAAAGTAGAGAGATTCAGAGAGGTCACAGGGTCAGATATGATGGGTCTTTAGTTAGTGTCTGGCAGAGTCAATCAGCTCTTTAAAAATCCAGTTTCAACTGTTCAGAGTTGCCCTTCATAATGTCATTTAAAACCTCACATGGACTACAATGGAAATTGATTCTATGTCCTGACGTAGTCCATTCGGGAGCAGCTTAGTAATGTCATTTACTCAAGCTACGGGATAGGACATAGTTTTTGCACCAAGAACGGTCACTTTTCTTACCACGAAAAGCTGGCCAAAATCACGGCTGGTGAGAAGGATGAGGAAATCTGCTACCACGCTCCACAGGATTTGGTTTGATTTCCCTTTATGGATGGGCGAGAGAGCAGGTTAACTTGAGCCTGTTGCATCTGTGTGTGTGTGACTTCATCCTCTTCTGATTTCTACCATCCTGAGATAATCAAATCTATATTTCTTGTCATCCTTTCTGAATTGATGCATTTCCAGATGCCATTATGTCCGTAAAGTAATACCCAGCGTAATAACCTCCTGCCCCAATACTAGAATAAACTTCCTTTAATTTCATTGCGATCACTCTCATATAAGATTAGTCCAGACCTAACATTGCCTTGCATCCTGACTGTTTTGTATTAGTTCTCATATATTTCCTCTACAGGGGCCCCAAAGCACACTTACTGTCAATTAGGTCCCGTAGGAAGGAGATGGATGGCAGACACTGTTGTCTTGGTGTCCCTGTCGGGTCACAACACTAAAATGACATCCTCGTTTGCCATCTTTTGGTACATGGTCTTTGGTACATGTTTTCAACCACCGGTTCCCATTCTGAAATTTTGTCAGATTTTATTTTTCTTGTTTGTTGTTGTTGTTGTAAAGGAACACATTGTAGGTTACGTCAGTGTAGAAAACAAATATCTTGCCTGCCTCGTCTTTGTATAAAGTCGTACATTTTCTCTCTTGGTTCCCTGGTGCTCGTCTGATTTGTTTGGTTTTCCCCTTTTCTTGTTTGTGTAAAAGAAATGTGTTTTCAAGAACATCTCGCAAACAAAGTCAATTGAAATGCAGTAGTCTGGTACCGTAGTCTTGTTGATGGGCTAGGTAATACATTTTCCCTTGGAAATGTGTTAAGACATCGAGGAGTTTAAAATAACTCACATTGGGCAGTGGGTTGCCTATTCCGTAAGATATATTATTAATCATTTAAGACCGAGTTGTGTGAAAGTTAAACATTCTAGACTTGAGCACTTAAAAAAATATATATAAAAAAACACATCAGGAAAACCTTATCTGTGGTCACCCATAGGACAGCATGTCCAAGCAAAACAAGACTGAAAATAAATCTGGTATGCAATATGGATGGATATGAATGTATTAATTCTAAAATCACAGAAGGCTTGGAGCCTAGCTTCTACTTCTTCAATCCAATATATCCTTACATTGAGGGTGAACTTAAATTTAAATGAGTAGGCTAAATACAATGTAGGCTAAATACAGTGTAGGCTAAATTTAAATGAAGAGGGCTAAATACAATGTAGGCTAAATACAGTGTAGGCAAAATTTAAATGAGGAGGGCTAAATAGTGTAGGCTAAATACAGTGTAGGCAAAATTTAAATGAGTAGGCTAAATTTAAAGAGTAGGCTAAATTTAAATGAGTAGGCTAAATAGTGTAGGCTAAATTTAAAGAGTATGCTAAATAGTGTAGGCTCAATTTAAAGAGTAGGCTAAATAGTGTAGGCTAAATTTAAATGAGTAGGCTAATGACAGTGTAGGCTCAATTTAAAGAGTAGGCTAAATATAGGCCATATCCACATCAGGTAGAAATTGACTTGTTGATATTAAAGCTGTAGGTGCAGAGGTCATTCTTTCGCTCCAGCCACAGACCCCATGCTCCGTAATGGAAATATCTCCATCTAGTGAGCACTTGTAGATGACATCACAGTAATCTACGGTCCGACAGCACCATCTAGTCGCGGCCTAGAAGCATTTTAGTCAGGGTTTTGTTGGTTGACCTTGACATTTGCATACAGGAAGAATGTCAGAGATCCTGTGTGTCAGCCAGTAGAATACATTCAGTCCCAGTTGAAGTCAAGCAGAGACGACCAGATCACAGCGACAGTAACCACGACATCTTACACACTTATTATATTCTTTGTAGATCCTGCGACATAATTCTTTGAACTTTCACCTATTTTACACTGTGCTTTTTATTCTATTGT
The DNA here is from genome assembly GCF_045791955.1 of Oncorhynchus clarkii lewisi. Taxonomy (NCBI): domain Eukaryota; kingdom Metazoa; phylum Chordata; class Actinopteri; order Salmoniformes; family Salmonidae; genus Oncorhynchus; species Oncorhynchus clarkii. The sequence continues at coordinate 46,809,220 of NC_092168.1, read as the reverse complement.
ACCTCGAGTCGTCACGCGTGATGAAAAACACACAAAAAAGGTCACCAATGCAATACATGCTTATTACAAAGTCTGCACGCTTCATGGAAAATATTAGTGGCTAGTTTCCCTTGAATCATGAGTCAGGTGGTATGACATCTAGCCTACCATCAGCCCCAGGAGGGCAGGGTAGAATACAAGGCAGCTGATCAGGATGAATTCTCTCTACGACATCCATCCCTTCAAGGTACTGTACCTTGCACCCCTAAAACAACTCACCAGGACAGGGACCTGACACTCTGAATCAGTCTCCAGAGAGGGGGTGGGGGGGTGGGGGGGTGGAGGGAGGGAGAGGGTGGAGAGGAGAGAGAGTGGAGGGTGGAGAGGAGAGAGAGTGGAGGGTGGAGAGGAGAGAGAGGGAGGGCACAAAAAAAAAGAAAGTAGGATGAATCAGTCTCAGAGGTAGAAAAGCAGGGATGTAGGGTGAGCCAGTGCCTCCAGAGAGCAACAGATCAGTGTCACCTTCAACACCCGCGTCAGTTCCAACACATCTCAGATTGAAAACAGAAAAACACAACACGCCTCCGGACTCACCTGCATGACCTTCAAACACAGACTTTAGAACCAAAACAAGTGGAAGCTTTACACGCATATCATGCCTTCACCCCCAAATGGTACCCTACTCCCAACGAAGTGCACTACTTTTGACCAGAGCCCTATAGATCCTGGTCAAAATTAGTGCACGAAAACAGGGAATACTGTACCATTTGGGACTCAGGAACTACGCTGTAAAAAAGAAGGTGGTGGGTGTTGTAATAACTTCAGTTGCTGTGAATTTGTAGTTCAGATGAAGTCTAAGGAACCTAGTGGGTTGGAAGGAAATGAGCAATAGCCACCAGCTGGTGTCTACAATATGAAGCAATCTTTTCTTTAAAATGGTCCGACTGGAATACGAACTAGAACATGACATGAGCGTTTACAGACCGACACGCAAACCTGGGAGAACAGTCAGAAGGTAAACAAAACAAAGTCAGAAGTCTTCAAGGTAAAACTAAAATGACAAAGTAAAAACAGTCATCATTCAGGACTATGAAAACTCTGGCTGGATGGGGAAGGGAGGAGGGAGAAAGAGAGGAGGGAGGAAGAGAAGAGGGGAAGGAAGATGGAGGAAGAGAGGGAAGGAAGAGAGGGAAGGAAGATGGAGGAAGAGAGGGAAGGAAGAGAGGGAAGGAAGAGAGGGAAGGAAGATGGAGGAAGAGAGGGAAGGAAGAGAGGGAAGGAAGAGAGGGAAGGAAGAGAGGGAAGGAAGATGGAGGAAGAGAGGGAAGGAAGAGAGGGAAGGAAGAGAGGGAAGGAAGAGAGGGAAGGAAGATGGAGGAAAGGAAGAGAGGGAAGGAAGATGGAGGAAGAGAGGGAAGGAAGATGGAGGAAGAGAGGGAAGGAAGATGGAGGAAGAGAGGGAAGGAAGATGGAGGAAGAGAGGGAAGGAAGAGAGGGAAGGAAGAGAGGGAAGGAAGATGGAGGAAGAGATGATCAAATGGATGCACCATTTATTTAAAAACAGTAAGTGTCAGCTGAGATACAGTAGAAAAAGTCAACAGCTCATTGTAAATAGCTAGACAAAATAAAACAAGACTTAAAAAATAATTATTATAAGTTTGAAAGCATTCAAAAAAAAAAAAAAAAAAAAAAAATCGTAATAAAAATGCTGAAAAGTATGAGCCTTTCATAATTAACATTCTCTAGCGAACCACTCAGCAGAACCACACAAAAAGAGAACCAGACAATCTCGCACCATTTCAATATCATGGTGTAAGCCGCTGACGTACAACCTTGATCTCTAATAGGCAAAGCATCTCTTTACTTCAGACACTGTACAGTAAAATATCCCCCAAATGGAACCCTATAAACATAAAAATAAAATAAAAAGTACACTAATTTTGACCAGACCACACTATGGGCCCTTGTCAAAAGTAGTGCACTGCATAGGGAATAGGGTGCCATTTGGTACAAACATCAGTATTCATTATGCGTGATTAATTTCATATCAAATCAGACCAATAAAAAAATATTTACTTTGTTTAGGTCTGTGTTGTTGGTCAATTTAGCAACGTGACTTTGGCACAAAAATAAAAACACAACATACGGTTGATTTTAAAATCCCGTCCACCACATAAAGTGCATAGAAGTCACAGGGTTAAGTATATCAGTTACACACTAACTGTATCCCAAATAGCACCCTAATCCCTAGGGCCCTGGTAAAACATAATGCAGTACGTAGCGAATAGAGTGCTATTAGGGATACAGCCAACCGACTCCGTAATGACGTGACAGAAGGTCATTCCCGTCTTGAGTTCTAAATAGGAAGTGTTCAGCCATTGGAGGAGACCATCTCACCAGCCAAACATGTACTCCATCGCTTTGGAAACCAAACTGTCATCTTTCCTTGGAGTCTGTCTGTCAGCTACCACCTGAAATCAAAACACGTAACATGGTCGGTGAATTCCAAAAACAGTCCCGATCCCTAAGAAACACAAAGCGTCACTTCATACCACATTATTAAGACCGAAATGTATTGTTAAATTTTAATTATTAACACCGAAATGTATTGTTACATTTTAATTATTAACACCGAAATGTATTTTTAAATTTGAATTATTAACACCGAAATGTATTGTTAAATTTTAATTAACACCGAAATGTATTTTTAAATTTTAATTATTAACACCGAAATGTATTGTTAAATTTTAATTATTAACACCGAAATGTATTGTTACATTTTAATTATTAACACCGAAATGTATTGTTACATTTTAATTATTAACACCGAAATGTATTGTTACATTTTAATTATTAACACCGAAATGTATTGTTACATTTTAATTATTAACACCGAAATGTATTGTTACATTTTAATTATTAACACCGAAATGTATTGTTAAATTTTAAAAAGGTAAATCGATCCATGCAGTCACATACTTACTTCACCACGTTACAAACTACACGATTGAAAACAATGTATGACTATTGTACTGATTGAAGTTTCTATACATTTGTATCCTGAGCTGTCCCTTCGCTGCACTCTAGTGGACATAGTGCTGGCTGTAGTCCTCTACAGTGCATCTACCGTAGTCCTCTACGGTCTATACTACATGCCCATAAGTATGTGGACACCTGCTCGACGAACATCACATTCCCAAATCATGGGCATTAATATGGAGTTGCTGCTATAACAGCCTCCACTCTTCTGGGAAGGCTTTCCACTAGATGTTGGAACATTGCTGCTATAACAGCCTCCACTCTTCTGGGAAGGCTTTCCACTAGATGTTGGAACATTGCTGCTATAACAGCCTCCACTCTTCCGGGAAGGCTTTCCACTAGATGTTGGAACATTGCTGCTATAACAGCCTCCACTCTTCCGGGAAGGCTTTCCACTAGATGTTGGAACATTGCTGCTATAACAGCCTCTACTCTTCTGGGAAGGCTTTCTACTAGATGTTGGAACATTGCTGCTATAACAGCCTCCACTCTTCCGGGAAGGCTTTCCACTAGATGTTGGAACATTGTTGCTATAACAGCCTCTGCGAGTGACCAATTGAAGCTCAACATAGCTCAACATTAACACGTGTCCTCTTTCCCAGGGGCAAGTAAAAATAAGTTGGACAAGAACAGATTTAAGTTGTCAGAATGGACAAATAAAAAATATAAAAAAAATTGGCAATCAAACAATTGGCTCCGATCAAAGCCTCTGGAAACGATTGAAAGACTAAACTGCTAGAAGTAAAGATTGTAAACGGTCATGGTCAAAACATATTGATGCAGTAGTTGCTAAGATGGGGAGAAGTCTGTCTATAATAAAGCACTGCTCTGTCTTCTTAACAGCACTATCGACAAGGCAGGTCCTACAGGCCCTAGTTTTGTCACACCTGGACTACTGTTCAGTCGTGTAGTCAGGTGACACTAAGAGGGACTGAGGAAAATTGCAATTGTCTCAGAACAGGGCAGCACGACTGGGCCTTGGATGTACACAGAGAGCTAACATTAATAATATGCATGTCAATCTCTCCTGGCTCCAAGTGGAGGTGAGATTGACTTCATCACTACTTGTATTTATGAGAGATGTTGAATGCACAGAGCTGTCCGTCTAAACTACTGGCACACAGTTCAAACACCCATGCATACCCCATAAGACATGCCACCAGAGGTCTCTTCACAGTCCCCAAGTCCAGAACAGACTGTTGGAGGCACACAGTCCTACATAGAGCCACAACTACACGGAACTCTATCCCACATCAGGTAACTGATGCAAGCAGTAAAATTAGATTTAAAATACAGATAACAATACACCTTATGGAACAGCGGGGACTGTAACATACGCAACACTTGGATTTTGTGTTATAGATGTGTGGTAGTAGAGTAGAGGCCCGAGGGCACACAGTGTGTTGTGAAATCTGTTATGAATGTATTTGTACATGTTTTTGACAGAACCCAGGAAGAGTCTGCTGCTGCCAGGGATCCATAGCAAACACAAAATGTGCACATTTGTTGACATTCATTGCTAGTTAGTGAGTTATTTGCCCAGTTATAGCTCACTTTTGGACAGCAATGAAAATCCTGGAACAGTAATGGTGTGCATCACCCGTGTGTGTGTCAGTGGGCCGACAGACATTACGCAGCAGGTAAAATAATGATTTACAGAGGAAACAGATAACCAATTCAAAACAGTGTAGTTTGGCTGGTTATCAGCATGTATTAAAAGATACGTTTTATTTATTTAACTAGTTCAACTATTAGCACGTATTAAATGGCACTCATGTCCTAATATACTTTATTCATTTAACCTTTATTTAACAAGGCAAGTCAGTTAAGGGGAACAGTGGGTTAACTGCCTTGTTCGGCAACATTTAGTTTTTTGTACCTTGTCAGCCAAGGGACACATTCCAGCAACCTTTTGGTTACTGGCCCAACACTCTAACCCCTAGGCTACCCTGCCGGCCCTACACTCTAACCCCTAGGCTACCCTGCCGCCCCTACACTCTAACCCCTAGGCTACCCTGCCGCCCCTACACTCTAACCCCTAGGCTACCCTGCCGCCCCTACACTCTAACCCCTAGGCTACCCTGCCGCCCCTACACTCTAACCCCTAGGCTACCCTGCCGCCCCTACACTCTAACCCCTAGGCTACCTGCCGCCCCTACACTCTAACCCCTAGGCTACCCTGCCGCCCCTACACTCTAACCCCTAGGCTACCCTGCCGCCCCTACACTCTAACCCCTAGGCTACCTGCCGCACCACTTTCCACCGGCACTTGTGTATAACAGCAAATGGCGGGCACGCAGTTGATAAGCGAGCACAGTTGAAACCCAATGCCGCATACTCCGGTTGTAAAATAGTCTGAAGAACTCGAATCTGGCTAGGATTCTTCTCTATTCAATACTGACAATGTAATTCTGCCAGTTCAAATAGATTCTTAGAATAGCCTAATTGACAAGTAACTCCTATGCTGTCAAGATCTCCCCTGAAAACGGAATATTTTAACCTTACAAATAGATCAACATCTTAGGTCGCTACCTCACCCACCTTAGCAATTTGATTAAAAAGGTTCAATTGAACGAGGGAATTATTTTATAAAAATGACAGAAGCATTTGGTTGTAATTGTAGTGTTGCAGGGTGGATAACCATCCTCCAGGAGAGGCACTGGGTGAGCGGGGAGGCCAACCATCCTCCAGGAGAGCTACTGGGTGAGCGGGGAGGCCAACCATCCTCCAGGAGAGATACTGGGTGAGCGGGGAGGCCAACCATCCTCCAGGAGAGATACTGGGTGAGCGGGGAGGCCAACCATCCTCCAGGAGAGATACTGGGTGAGCGGGGAGGCCAACCATCCTCCAGGAGAGATACTGGGTGAGCGGGGAGGCCAACCATCCTCCAGGAGAGATACTGGGTGAGCGGGAGGCCAACCATCCTCCAGGAGAGATACTGGGTGAGCAGGGAGGCCAACCATCCTCCAGGAGAGATACTGGGTGAGCGGGGAGGCCAACCATCCTCCAGGAGAGATACTGGGTGAGCAGGCTTTTATTCCAGCCCTGCTCTCACAACCCACATTGTAAAAAAAAGCAACTTCTCAACAGGACCTTGATAAGCGGACTCCGGTGTGTTTAAGCAGGGTTGGACCAAAAGCCTGCACACCCAGTAACTCTCCAGGTGGAGGGTTGACGGGCCACAAGTGTTTTGCACAGCAGCCTATCAGTGCAGTGTTTTACTTTGTGGGGTGTTAAGTGCCTTGCTCAAGGCTACAACGGCAGGAGATGGTGTCTAATACATGGGATCAGAGACCAGCAGCCTTCTTGTGTCAATACCAGTGATATATAAAAAATAAAATAGAAATTGAACCTTTATTTAACTAGGCAAGTCAATTAAGAATGTGTTCTTATTTACAATGACAGCCTACCCCGGACGACGCTGGGCCAATTGTGAGCCGCCCTACGGGACTCTCAATCACGGCCAGATGTGAAACAGCCTGGATTAATTAAGGTAATTTTGGTTAAATTGTTCCTTGCAACATGGAAAAATTGAGTCGATTGTTGTTCTGACAAGTAAGAAATAAGGTATCGCGCTGGCTTCCAACCCCTACTGAATTGGCTGACAATAGCTGCTGATATGTAGCACTACCTAGTTTGCAAGGCTGGAACCACATGAGGGCAAGGCTAGCACTACCTAGCTTGTGAGGCTAGCACCACGAGGGCAAGGCTAGCACTACCTAGCTTGTGAGGCTAGCACCACGAGGGCAAGGCTAGCACTACCTAGCACCACATGAGGGCAAGGCTAGCACTACCTAGCTTGTGAGGCTAGCACCACATGAGGGCAAGGCTAGCACTACTTAGCTTGTGAGGCTAGCACCACATGAGGGCAAGGCTAGCACTACTTAGCTTGTGAGGCTAGCACCACATGAGGGTAAGGCTAGCACTACCTAGCTTGTGAGGCTAGCACCACATGAGGGCAAGGCTAGCACTACCTAGCTTGTGAGGCTAGCACCACATGAGGGCAAGGCTAGCACTACTTAGCTTGTGAGGCTAGCACCACATGAGGGTAAGGCTAGCACTACCTAGCTTGTGTGGCTAGCACCACATGAGGGCAAGGCTAGCACTACTTAGCTTGTGAGGCTAGAACCACATGAGGGCAATGCTAGCACTACCTACCATTCCAGTGTTTAATTGCTATATTGTAATTACTTTGCCACCATGGCCTATTTATTGCCTTACCTCTCTGATCCTACCTCATTTGCACATGCTGTGTATAGATTTTCCTACTGTATAATAATATTGACTGTATGTTTGTTTATTCCATGTGTAACTCTGTTGTTGTTGTTGAATTGCTTTGCTTTATCTTGGCCAGGTCGCAGTTGCAAATGAGAACGTGTTCTCAAATAGCCTCCCTGGTTAAATAAAGGTGATATAAATACATGCACCACACGAGGGTGAGGCTGGCACCACACGAGGGTGAGGCTGGCACCACACAAGGGTGAGGCTGGCACCACACGAGGGTGAGGCTGGCACCACACGAGGGTGAGGCTGGCACCACACGAGGGTGAGGCTGGCACCACACGAGGGTGAGGCTGGCGTGGTTAGGTCAGTGACGCTTGCATAGTGTATATTACCAGTAAAGCAATGCTGCCAAAACGGTTCCTTTGACAATAAAAAAAAAAAAAACATTAATTATATGAAGAGTGCCGTGGTCCTCGTCTTTTTTTTAAATGTGCCAAACAAACTTCTATTGGTTTGGCAATTAAGTATTGAATGGTTAAACTCCCTGATCCTACCTGGTAGTCACTGCTGCAGGCTTTATAGGCTGCACTGAGGGGCCTCATAGAGGAGCGAGGTGTAGTGACATGGTGGCTGGGGGTTCCATTTCTGACTGGAGGAGTAAACACTGAGCCAGAGGAGGTAGAGCCTCGGTCTGAGCTCTCCATCACATTCTGAGAGAGAGAGACCCGAGACAAAAAAATATTATTATTTTTTTTTTTTAAACATTTTTAAATGTTGACTTTTCAGTTGAATTATTCTTACAGGGTAAATTCCAATTATCACTAAATTAAAGTTTTCCTAATTTAAAAATGTACCCAGAGTGATTTACCTTATCGATGCATGGTTTAACACCAATCATTATCGCCTCGCCAAAAATCTTCCCGTCTTTACTAAGAGCTTTTCTTGCTTGTAGTTTTGACTGATATTGAAAGTGCATCCAGTTACCAGTGTTGGACATCTAGTAGAACAAGAGAACAGAACGGTGTGACAGGACAGAACACATGCGCGAGCACAGACACAAATATAAGCGCACACCAAAAAAAAAATACACTACACACGCACTCACTCACTCACTTGAACATTATTTTCAAAAGGATGCAAAATATTGTTACCACGTGTTTCGTTATGTTTCCATACTGGGCGAACTGCAGAAGAATATAAGACGCGGAGGCCGGAGGGAACCTGTTTTAACGAAATGCTTTAGTCATTCAGGAAGCTGTTTATTTTTCACCTCCATAATCCCATAATGCTGCATTGTGGACCACAGATCAAAACACATTTGGTGCATCTGTTTAAGGTCTCGCTTAAAAGTGAACGGAGATGATTCGATTGGTCCTACAGTGAAAACTCTGTCCACCAGGTAAACCAGGTGATCTATAAAAGAATGTACCCAATCATTTCAACGGTTAAAAGTTAGATATTAGGGGGGGGGGGGGGGGGGGTGCAATACCAGGAACATACCCAAATACAGTGATCCAAGTATCATCTAGATGGTCTTCAGAAGACAGTGCGTCTCCCTGAGTGAAGAAAGGGTCTACTTGGGCTGGAGACATTGTTGACTTGGCCTGCTGACCGGTACTAGCAGGACTAAATAGACTGGACGCTGTCAGAGAAAATTAGGACATACCTGAGAAATCCCTCTCCTAGCAAAACAAAAAAATTGGTACAAATAAGTTAGAATGTTTTTTATTCATTCTCGCTCACCTGTTCCCGGTGTGACAGCCATATAACCAGACAGTGGGGTTTGCATCATTGAGAAGGGCTAAGAGAAGATGACATGTAATAATTTTAGATGTTGTCTTAACGTAGATACACAACTCAAAATCAAAAGTTGCTAATATAGCAGGTGTAGAATCACTAGCGTTTGGTTAGAACACGTGCCTGGCTAAAGCAACAGACCCCAGAGTGACTGAAGAGTCTGGGGGCTCTGATGTGATCTGCATGATGCATCCATAACGAAAGGAGCTGTGCTTTTACATTGTTGTTTGTGCTGTCGCTCAAAACACCAACAAACACAACACCTGTGCACCAAACCCTTGCTTTTCAAATCCAAACAGCGAGAGATCTTAATCGCTTCAAAGCCAAAAGCAGCGTTACCCGGCCAGTGGGTCCACAGCATTCCTGCTCACTGGCCAAACCTGTGGTCAGCCAGGCTATTAGAACACTGTCTGTGAGTGTAAAGTGTCCAGGCTATTAGAACACTGCTCTGTGAGTGTAAAGTGTCCAGGCCAGTGACCAGGCTATTAGAACACTGCTCTGTGAGTGTAAAGTGTCCAGGCTATTAGAACACTGCTCTGTGAGTGTAAAGTGTCCAGGCCAGTGACCACGCTATTAGAACACTGCTCTGTGAGTGTAAAGTGTCCAGGCTATTAGAACACTGTCTGTGAATGTAAAGTGTCCAGACCAGTGTCCAGGCTATTAGAACACTGTCTGTGAATGTAAAGTGTTGTTACACATAAGGAGAGGGATGGAACCTACTCTGTTAAAACGTACCTGTTTATGTGCACCCATAGGGGACATCCCGATGGCAGGACTGGAGAGATCATCATAGATACTCCTGACTGGAGGGGCCCCACTCTTGTCTTTAGGTGTAGGAACTACAGGTTGTGGGGGAGAGCCACCTAACAGAGCGAGGGTTAGAGAAACAGTCAGGGATCAATCGGAAATAGCGCAGGGAGGACCGACTGCCTTTGTCAGAACACAACACAAAGTGAAAGTAACAGGACCGACAGTAACAAATAAGGTGTTTTAAAACAAGTTAGGCCGATCAAGCTGGAGGAGTTAGCTAGCCTAATTTGTCTATGAATGGGATGTTAGATAATGACATATGACAGATTGGAAAGTCAGCTAGCTAGCTATTTGTTTTAACTAGTAAATGACCCCCGAAAGCAAACTCTCCCTCACCTGCTTGAAATGGTGACCTCATTTCCATGACCCCAAATGACCGAGGCTGGGGTGTGACAGGTGCTGGCAGATCCCCCATCAAAAACCCGGGAAGGAACTGGGCACCCAGGCCGGGTTTAGGCGATGTTGGGGAACCCAGAGTCATTGGTTCTGTGCCTAGGGGGGGGGGGGGGACACATGGCAGGTAACATTAGTTAGCAAAGCTATTACGTTAACTACACTCAATTACAATATAAAATGCAACAATTGAGTTAGAGTTCATATAAGGAAAACAGTCCATTTTAAATTCATTAGGCCCTAAATCTATGGATTCCATATGACTGGGAATACAGATATGCATCTGTTGGTCAGATACCTAAAAAAAAAATGTTTTTTTAAAAAGTAGGGGCGTGGATCAGAAAACCAGTCAGTATCCGGTGAGACCATCATTTTCCTCATGCAGCGTGACATCTTTGTGTGGCCGATGTGAAACGCCTAGCTAGTTAGCGGTGGTGCGCGCTAATAGTGTTTCAGTCGGTGACGTCACTCGCTCCGAGACCTAAAAGTAGTTGTTCCCCTTTGCTCTGCAAGGGCCGCGGCTTCTGTGGAGCGATGGGTAACGATGCTTCGTCAGTGACTGGTTGATGTGTGCAGAGGGTGCCTGGTTTGAGCCCAGGTTGGGGTGAGGACAGGGACGGAGTTGATCCGGCTGTTGATTGTAGCCTGTGGAATGTTGTCCCCGCTCCTCTTCAATGGCGGTGCGAAGTTATCAGTGGGAACTGGAACAGGCTGTCATACACCTCTATCCAGAGAAGACCAAATGTGGATAATGGGTGAAATGTCTGGCACATTATGGTGCCCCCCCCGAAAAGCAATGCAACAAAGTGCATAAATTAAAGGTGAAACAGTGTTTTTCATTCATGCACTCTGATTTTCAAGCCTCTGTTTTGGATTAATGACGGTGTGCGGCTCTCCATCGGTCAGTATTCTGATTTTGACTCCTACGCATCTGGAACAGGTGCAGCAATTCTTCAGTTGCGCAAACCCAATTTCATCAGTTGTCTGGTCTCAGACGATCCCGCAGGTGAAGAGGTGGCTTATGGTAGAACAATTCATATTAAATTATCTGGCAACAGCTCTGGTGGACATTCCTGCAGTCATTATGCCAATTGCACACTCCCTCAAAACTTGAGACATCTGTGGCATTGTGTTGTAAAAAAAAAAAAAAAAAAACACATTTTAGAGTGGTTTTATTGTCCCCAGCACAAGATGCACGTGCTGTTTAAATCAGCTTCTTGATATGCCACAATTTTTGGGATCTATTATTTCAGCTCATGAAACATATTGCATTTAGATTTTTGTTCAGTATAGTTGTTAGCACAATGGTACCTAGCTTTGGATCTTTGTTATTAGCTAACTAAAGTTAGTCTATTGCCTCTTCCACATTGTTAGCCAATTAACTTACCTAAGTTAGTTGGCTAGTAACTAGGTAACTAACATTAGCTATAATATTTATTTAATCAGGCAAGTTGTTTAAGAACAAATTATTATTTACAATAACGGCCTACACGGGCCAAACTCAGACGACGTTGGGCCAATTATGCGCCGCCCTATGGGACTCCCGATCACGGTCGGTTGTGATACAGCCTGGAATCGAACCAGGGTCTGTAGTTACGCCTCTAGCACTGAGATGCAGTGCCTTAGACCGCTGCACAACTCGGGAGCCCCTATACACATTCCAACGTATTGCCATAACTAGCTAATGCTACTTACCAGTCACCATGCATAGTTTGATAACTACAGTAACTAGCTACTATAGTTTGTTGGTTGGCAAGCCAACTGTGGCCACCAGGGATTTATTTTGTTGACGTTCTCTGAATGTTACTTTAGTAGCTTGTAAGAACCTCAAAACGTAGTTAAAAAAATAAACACGGGTTAATTTAGTTTTATAGTCTAGTTTCCTAGCAAGCCACTAACATTACATAAAACTGTCTAAAGAAGCCAACTCATGTGACAATGTGTTGGCTTAGCTAGCTAACGTTAGCTAGTTTATTTGCTAGCTAGCACTAGCAGTATTGTCTCTTGTTTAGTTACCTAGCTAGACAAGAGAAAAAAAGGGTTAAGCTACCCACCTTGGAAATCCATCCTAAGGGACCACCGATTGTACCAAACCTTGGAACCAAATTATATAATAACAATAATATATATTTAAAATATATATTATATATATAGAATAACAAATTCACGCGAATGAAGCAACAAAACGGATATGTATCTTTAAACACACCACCGGACAAGCACCTTAAATTTTCAAATTCTGTCGGAAATCTCGCGTTATTTCGGCACCGGTATTCACGCAGCTAGCACGCTGGGCTTGCGTAATGGTTCTGTGTTCAGGCAAATGTGATGATGGAATGTTTCATTGAAGCCAGTGAAAACAACATTTATGTATTAGCTAGAAGCTAGACATTATTGGGAAAATAACTGTTAAGTTATATCTCACTGAAAAGAGGAAAAACGTAGTGCGCATCTAAATCAACACGGAGAAGAAAAGAAAAAAATAATGGCGAGGCTGTCGGAAGTTGCAAAATTATTGCGGAAGTTATCATAAATAAGCAAGTTTGTTGTGATTTACCACACACGTTCACGACATTGAATGATATATACTGTAAATGCAAAATGTATAGAAATGAGCACACACTGAGGAAATTACCAGTTATGTGATATTCAGCATTCTTACGTGTGTACAAGCAGTTCTGCAGAACATGCTGAATTTATTGGCTTGAATACAACATTTCTGCATCAATTAGGCTACATCCGCTGCAGTTCATTGCATAACACCCAACACACAATACAGCGTTAGCAAATTATGATAATCAAACAAATGTATACCTTTATGTGAAGGAGGGGATCACCTATACTGTAGGACTATACCGTTTTCATCGAACGCAGGCTTTTGTCTCTCTGTTACGCTATTGAGCATTGCCATAGTATGGTTTGGCATGTAAATGATTACAATCAGGAAGTTTGATAGTAACTCCATACAGTTTAAATAGGCCAGTCTTCTCTGGCTCTCTCCCCTGACTCGAGTGACTGCCGTCAGCTGACTACTTGACTGGCATGCCGGTATACTCTTAACCCAAGTTGGGACATCTTTAAAAGGAGTCTGATACTGTAATATTTATAGGCAGGTCTACATGAATAGCAGTACATATGCCATAAACAGCATAAATGTGCACTGTGCTGTGCCTTGGATCCATCAGTCCCTCTGGCAAAAAAAATATTATCTTTGGTCTGCTTTGTATGTTGAAGTAGTCATAATTCTGACAATTACAAATAAGGTAAATCATGTGATTCATGTCTAGTGAACGAGAATAACTGCAGGCCTTATTGTGACTCAAACAAACCATAAAGTAGGGCTACGGCTTTAATCGAGGAATTCGTTGCTTGATGCGCTTCAGGCCTACATTATAGGCGTATATTTGTTTATATCTGTGTTTTGTCGGTTGCTGTGTAGCCTTCCTTATAATCGAGAGAGAATAACCGTGACTATAGCTAATACTATTGAGAACAACACGCAGATTACTTGTATTGATTCGTTCTGAATCAGACAGTTATCAATGCTGCCAGATGCCATCATGAACATGCCTTTTCTTTTGTGTGTACTGTAGGCCTAGTGTAGTGTGGGCCTATACACTGCAGTGCATAATACTCCAAATAAAGCCTATGTTCAGTGTTCTCTAGTCGAAATGTTTTTTGAAAAGTATACAAATTGAGAACTAACGCAAATGCACATGGTAGAAATAAAATGATTCGATAATGCGAGGATATTTTTCTTCGTCTCTCGGCCGTCGGGCGTAGAACTCGACATTGTGCTCTTTGGATAAATACATCCTCCACCCCCTTTTGCTTCAAAAAACCAACGCTACAACCAAAGTTAAAATCTTAGAATAAAAAAGACGGTGCCAAACCTCAATTACATTTATTTTGAGTACCGTAATATATATATGTTGTAATATGCTTCTCAGTGAGATCCGCATGCGCTTCCCGACTTGCTTTTTCTTTGCATTCCTTTCTTGTCACGCATGCGCAGACGGCTCTTATTGCCATTACCTTATTTGGATATGGTAATTTTCAACTTCAAACAGCCTATCAGTGACCGAATGCGTTATCACGTGACGCTCAAAGATCGCTTGGGAGGCGGTGTCAAGTGTGGAGCTGACTTTAAAAGCAGTGGGCAAGACACAGAGCTCTCAGTGTAGGGAGAAACAGGGATGAGATGTAATAGGAAACTTGGTTTCTATGAAATTTAGTAATATTTACAAGAAAATAATAATAATAACATAAAGAATCATCAAAAATCCCTCTTTAAGTTAATAGCCTGCCCATAGGATTTTTAGATTTAGTTCAGGTTATTGAAGGGCATTTACACTCACTATTCTGACACTTTTGTAAAGATGTGTGAGGCAGTTAGTTAGCAAGCTAGCTAGCTAAGGCGGCAGGAGGAGAACAAAAGATTTTTTTTTTCAGTTTTGACCGGTTGCACTGACACCAAGTCCATGCAGAACGTGTCATCACCAACACAATGCCCGTGTTACTTTTTCTGATAGACACGTCCGCGTCAATGAACCAGCGCACCCATCTGGGCACTACCTATCTGGACATTGCAAAAGGCGCTGTTGAGACTTTCATGAAGGTACTGTAACAACGAGACAACAGCCCTGGAAGACCCCCACGCGGGATCGCCGTTTTGACCATCTTTGTGTTAAAGTTACTAACTAACCCTGACAACAAATAATCATCGCTCGATAACCGTTTTTTTCGTTTATTCTTTCCACAGCTTAGAGGCAGAGATCCGGCGAGCCGAGGGGACCGGTATATGTTGATAAATTTTGAGGACGTTCCCCTCGGAATCAAGGTAGAGTTTTTATTTTCGGTCATGTCCTACTTTACATTACGCAAACTATACAGATTTATTTTTTTGGTCTTCTCACATTTCGATCACCATATCAATTGTGTGAGAAAAAAATCTTCAGACGGAGCGTTCATAACCCCCTCTTTTTAAAACATGGCCGACATTTTGTTTCAATGTGAGCACGGAGCAGCATCAGAGAGGGTAAGAGGCGAAGCGAGAGGTTTCACTCTCACCGAAATCTGTCCAAAATAAACCCAATGCGTTTCTATGGGGTTTATTTTGGACTTCAACTTGTCACCTACCGTTTCCCGCATTTTTGGGACAACAACTTTGATTTGTGAGGGGACAGACACGACCATCTCGTCTTTTATATAGATCTCTGGCAGCATGGAACTCTGGGTGATTTTCTTTTTTTTTTAGGCTATAGGACTAGATAGTGGGGAGGGTGGTGTCAGGGTTGTTAATTTATACCACTTTTGAACAACTGTCACAACTTTACAACGTTATTTAGTTTACACACTTTATTTTTTTTCTCTATGGATTTTTTTTTTTGTGGTTCAGTTGATACAGTAGCATAGAATAAAGCAGTCTATTTGTTAACAATATTTCCTAAGGCAAGTAAAGAAAAAAAAAGTAAATTTACATTGTTTATCAAGTTATTTACACTGTAAAAAGTTTAATTAATTCACCTGATCTTAGAAATCATCAATGTTGTCAGACAAAATATTAATAAGACCCACTTTGTTCTGTGTATGTTGTTGACGACTTGTATACCTCTTACCCTATTTCAAAAGGCTGGATGGAAAGAGAGCCATGCCACATTCATGACAGAGCTGAGGAACCTTCAAGCAGCAGGACTCACAACTATTGGCCAGTCTTTGAGGACCGCTTTTGATTTGCTCAATCTCAATAGATTAGTGTCTGGGATAGACAACTATGGACAGGTATGTTGTACTCTGAGATAGAGGAGAGAATTGGTCAACTTTTTTTTTCGCCCCATCTCCCCCCCCCCCCCCCCCCTCTAGGGTCCCCCATCTTTTGTCCCTACCCTGCCAATCTCACAGTCTTACAAGCATCATACTCCTGCACATTGTCCCCACACACTCCTTGAGGGTCAAGTGATGACATGAACCAACAGTGTGGTAGGAGTTCCAACAACTTATTTAATATATATATTTTTTTTAGCTAGTATTAATGTACTGGTTTTGACCTTCTTTTTTTTTTTTAAGACATTTTTGACGTGACTGCTGGTTTTCTCCTGTAAGGCATTTCATCCAGAGCAACCCTTCACAATGAACTTCCTTTATCTCTCCTATTTGTATAGAAGAGAAATGGATAGGCAATAGTTTAACATTAGTATGTCACTTAGAACTGGGTTCTCTCTAAACTGAAACATGAAGGGGGAGGAGAGAGAGAATCTAGAGCGCTCAAATTTTACCCTATGAGGTCCGGACTAATGCTGGTTTTCTGCTCTACCTGATGATTAATTACACCCACATGGTATCCCAGGTTTAAATCAGTCCCTGATTTAGAATGGGAGAGAGAAAAAGCAGTGGGACTTGCTTTGAAGTCCAGATTTTAATTTGAGGGATCTACAGTCCATCAATACATCAGGTGCCGTATACAGACAAAGACGTAGTTATATCCTGGCCTTAGACTAGTATCAGTGATGAACAGTGCTCAGGAGATCTAGCCTGATCTAGCCTCTAAGGATTGGTTTCTGCTATGTTAGCCACTCGTCTTTTTGTTCCTCCCTCTGATAAACCTTGTTAGTGATGGAGATGGGAATATCCACCCACTGGCTGGGACTCTATTGGTTTCCTCCTCTGATTTCCTCTGGCTGTCTACCTGCTATATGCATAGTAAACAGTGGTCAAGTCTCTGCTTTCACGTTCATTCCAATGTAGGGCTATTTTGACTATTGCATCATACTGTATCTATGGGAACAAGTGGGTACTTTAAAAAAAATAAAAAGAATCTCCCTATTATTACAATACTATAGTGTACACAGGGTCAGTATCATTATTTGCTAGTTAAGAGATAATGGTATTGAGGTAAGTTGTCAGCAGGCTGATTGAATGTATAAATGTTTAACCAGCGTCTGCTGAGACGGGAAAGATGTCCGCCCATACCGTCAAGGGTAATGCATACTTACTACATACATAATGCATGTAGATCTGTCTGTCTGTCTCTCTGTCTGTCTCTCTGTCTCTCTGTGTGTGTTCAAAGGCCTCTGTCACCCCAGCAGAAAGGCACATGTAGGTACAGCATGCACACACAATCATCCACACACATCGTGCACATACAAACACATGAGTACAATCTTATTTTGGTGATCCAGTCTTTCCTCTTGGTCAGTTGAGGTAGGATTCCATTTGAGAATGCGTCACAGCCACACCTCAGGTCTCGTCTGGCCACGCCCTGCTTCGTCTCCGTCCTCTCACCATGCCTTTTGTTAGTATCCTCAGACGTTGGGTCTCATTCGCATCTCCTTTCCCTCATAGTAGAGCTGGACTGGGGAAAGCACTTCCCCCGGCAGGGATCCACCCCCCATTGCGTTCACCTATCCTGTCAATTCAAATGAGTGTAAATGAGGTAGAGGAGAGGATGTCCGTTCTAGACTATCGAGATGCATCCCCTTGTATCTGGTCTGAGCACATGGGCTGCTATAACAAAGACCTCAATGTTGTTGTTTTTTTTGTTTTTTTTGCATGGAGGAAGAACACTATGACAGGACCCCCCTTTTCCCCAGGATCCAACCCTTTTTCCTGGAGAGCTACCCAGTAGTTTTTTGTTGTTGTTGCTCCAATCCCAATTGTAACTTATGCTGTGTTCATAACCATTTGGGAAGGTGTTATTTAACACATACAACTGGGGGAATTAAAATAAACATTGTAATTACTAGTGGATAACTCCTCTTATCATCCCTGAGCTCCTACTTCTCCCACACGCCGCCGACCTAAGAGCAAATTCTTATTTACAATGACGTCCTACCACGGCCAATGTCACCTAAGGAAATGACCTGCGTAACAGTATTTTCCGCAGTTGAATGTAACAACAATGTTATTCCTCAAAAAAAAAAAAAAAAAAACTCATGATAGTTGTACTTTTAGTTTCTTGTTGACGCAACTTGTTGGCCAATAGTCAACTGTTATTTCTCAACCAGTTCAACGCATCCAACTGGTAGTCACGCCTTCACAACTAGTAATTGCTACCTTCCCACAAACAGAATTACCTGACACAGCTTATCTACCAGCAAAGGTTTGGAATCGGGTGTGCTATTTTTTGTAAATATTTTTTTAATTTAACTAGGTAAATCAGTTAAGAACAAATTCTTATTTACAATGGCGGCCTAGGAACAGTGGGTTAACTGGTCTAGGAACAGTGGGTTAACTGGTCTAGGAACAGTGGGTTAACTGGTCTAGGAACAGTGGGTTAACTGGTCTAGGAACAGTGGGTTAACTGGTCTAGGAACAGTGGGTTAACTGGTCTAGGAACAGTGGGTTAACTGGTCTAGGAACAGTGGGTTAACTGGTCTAGGAACAGTGGGTTAACTGCCTTGTTCAGGGGCAGAACGACAGATGTTTACCTTGTCAGCTCGGGGATTCGATCCAGCAACCTTTCAGCAACTGGCCCAGGCTCTACCTGCTATCTGTAGGTTTGGTGCAAAAACCTACAGGACAGTAGCTCTCCAGGAACAGGTTTGGTGCAAAAACCTACAGGACAGTAGCTCTCCAGGAACAGGTTTGGTGCAAAAACCTACAGGACAGTAGCTCTCCAGGAACAGGTTTGGAGCAAAAACCTACAGGACAGTAGCTCTCCGGGAACAGGGTTGGAGCAAAAACCTACAGGACAGTAGCTCTCCAGGAACAGGTTTGGAGCAAAAACCTACAGGACAGTAGCTCTCCAGGAACAGGTTTGGAGCAAAAACCTACAGGACAGTAGCTCTCCAGGAACAGGTTTGGAGCAAAAACCTACAGGACAGTAGCTCTCCGGGAACAGGTTTGGAGCAAAAACCTACAGGACAGTAGCTCTCCAGGAACAGGTTTGGAGCAAAAAACCTACAGGACAGTAGCTCTCCGGGAGCAGGGTTGGAGAGCCCTGCTGCAGGGAGAATAACATATCTGCTAGTTTACCTACACATCTACAGCTTGAAGTGTTTTATTTAAATTTTTTTAAGCCAGTGAGGTTTTTAATGTAATGTGTCATAGTGCCCTATAATAGAGCCGGGTGAAATGCCAGTTAGTCACTAGTAGTTAACGATGTATCCTAAATGGTGCCCTATGCACTATAAAGTGCCCTACCTTTTGACCAGAGCCCATAGGGCTGATTTGACTGACTGGTTTGATGGACCGCACAACATGGCAACCCGGCTAATAGAGATCTAATTACCCGTCCGTCTGAATTTGAACAGACCTGGCAACGTGCCACAGACTCACTCCCGGCCTACTGATCCTAGACCAACAGATCCACGGGATACACTATACCACCCACACCTGACTCTTGTCAGGCCAGTGGATCAGATCAGTCACACTGATGTGGCAAAGCCGATAACCGTTTCTATGTTGTGTGAAGCAATAATGAAACTTAGCGACTCTCAAATGAGGATCTGAGTAAATATGTAGCTTCGTTCTGTTTCGTGTTTTCTAATGTTTACAATCGATATAAGCCGACGTCGTCCTTCCCCCTCCGCGCGGGGGTTTTCTCTGGCTAGGAGTTCATTTTGAGAAACATTAGCATGCTAAGTGGGTGTTGAATAGGATATCATTAGTACCGTTCTGAAAGGGAACTCCAGGTTGTCATGGATACCATAGCCGGTCTGTAAATGGTGGTACGTTTCCTTTGACTCCCGTTTTTATGGAACTCGCAATTTATTACTCGGCACAAAACAACAACAAAAACACACTCTGGTGTCACGATGGGCATTTGGAAGGGAAAAAGATCTGTGTCCATTTTGATTAGGAACAGTCACCGGTGGGGAAATTACTGTAAACCTCAAGAGGAGAGGTAAATTCCTGGACATATGTAGCTCCTTTTGAGAGAGGGAGAGAGAGAGAGTGTATCAGGATAACAGCGAGTTGTTGTTGTTATGGCTTGGTAGAGACCATCTTGACCATAGTGCATCATAGCCATGCCCTCATGAAGTCTGCTATGTTGGCCACGTTGTCCTCAGGCTAGTGTTTACCTTAGTGTACACTAAGAGGAGGATAGAACTACTGTGATGTCATACCCCCCCCCCCCCCCACTGGTCTCTGGAGCCAGAAGGATTATACAGGACCTATGCTGAAGGCCTATGCAGTTTGCTATGAGGAAGAAGAGGGTTTTTCTAAGTGCATCAACTTAATGTGGAAGGTAGAGTGGGTTTACATATAATGTGTAGGTTTGACTGGAGAGTATAGACACACACACACACACACACACACACAGATGAGTCTTTGTTTTTGTCAAGTGTTGGTGCTGTCTCCGCTGCACTGTCCCTACAGACTGTCTATTCATACTGTTAATGTTTCTCCTCTCCTCCCCTGACGCTCATTAACCCCCACCCACCCCTATCAAACCATCCACTGTTAGATGTTGTTGTCGCTCTCTGTTTTCTTCGTTCTCTCCCTTGACCCTCCTAACGCACATCTCCTGTAGGTTCACTATAATGATGGACTGTCTGTGTCTTGACCCTCCTAACACACATCTCCTGTAGGTTCACTATAATGATGGACTGTCTGTGTCTTGACCCTCCTAACACACATCTCCTGTAGGGTGCAGCCATGCTCTATGTACTCCTGTTGTTACTGCTCCAGACCTCAAGTACCCTTCCTCGCCGCTCCGGAAGCTCACTACAACTTTACATTTTGGCTCAGCTCCTCTTTCTTTCACATGTCCTTTTGAGTTGGATGTATTTATTTATTTGTGCACCTTTTTAACCTCTTTCTTTTTACTCTCTCTCTTCTCCTCTCTTCTCCTCTCTTCTCCTCTCTTCTCCTCTCTTCTCCTCTCTTCTCCTCTCTTCTCCTCTCTTCTCCTCTCTTCTCCTCTCTTCTCCTCTCTTCTCTCCTCCTCCTCTCTCTCTTCACAGGGCAGGAATCCCTTTTTCCTGGAGCCGTCCATCATAGTGGCCATCACCGACGGCAACAAGCTGACCAGCAGTGGCGGAGTCCAGGATGAGGTCAGTCATCATGGTTTCCGTGGATACCGGGGTCACAGCCAATCAGGAGTACTTCCTGTTGGTCAGCTGAACAGACGACTCTCTGTCTCTGTTTGTATGTGAAGAGCCACCGCAAGGCGTTATAATTTTTACAGCGGATGCTGCAGAAGTGAACTCTTTTATAAACGACTCGATTGTCCGCCCGCACACACACACACACGCTGGCTGGTGTGCACACACACACACACACACACACACACACGGCTGGCTGGTTAAACCTGTCTGAGAACAGCTTATACTATATCTTTGTCTATATATTTTTTTTATCTGAGCTGCAGGACATTGAACAAGTCACAGGAGGCTTCTGTTGCCTTCCTAGTTGACAGAATTAAAAACGGGCCTGATCCATAAGCCTTTGAAGATGCATTTAGTAATACATCTAGAATTTTTTTAAATTTAAATTCCTTTTTTAGTTTAACCAGTTAATAATTTAATTATCCAGAATACAACTAAGCCTCGTGTGTTTCCTTTTAAATTAGACCCGAACAGCATTTGTTGAATAGGAATAGCCTTTATTAGAGATTCTTCACAGCCCCTTATTCTGGCCAATCATCTCCAACTTGTAAGCAGCACATCAAATTTCTCCATCGATTGGAGGAGCATTGGGCTACTAAAGATTGGCACCAATATGTGATGCCTGACTGTAGCCTATTAATAGGTAACCAGTAGCATTTTGTCCATTATGAAAAGAACACTGAATGTGACTGACCTGCACAGAAAGGAGAGTGTTGATTGGCCAGTAGGCTAGGTGGGAATATTCAGAATCGTTATAACCAATCAATCTGAATACTGAGAGCCTCCATCGACGCCTGATAGGCCATGCAGCAGGGCAATTTGTCTTGCTGACTACACTGGCAACGTGAGTGTTGATTTTTGTCCATCCACACCAGACGATCATGACACACAGGTTGAAATATCCCAACCAACTATATTGATTTTGGGGCAGGTTGAAACACACATTAAAGATTCATGGTCATTTAGCCAGCTAGCTGTTGCTAGCTAGTTTGTCCTGGGAGTTGAACGTTGGGTTGTTAGTGTACCTGACATGCATATACGGTAGTCCTCTTTTCAGCTGGTTCCTTAAATCTTTTCTCCAACTATTAATCCACAGATAAAACAGGAAACCTAGTTAGTTTTTATGTTCGTTATCTTCAATTAATCTCTCCTCATCATCAATAAGGAGGGACTTGGGTTTGTATCTTCCTCGTATCCAATAAGGAGGGACTTGGGTTTGTATCTTCCTGGTATCCAATAAGGAGGGACTTGGGTTTGTATCTTCCTGGTATCCAATAAGGAGGGACTTGGGTTTGTATCTTCCTGGTATCCAATAAGGAGGGACTTGGGTTTGTATCTTCCTGGTATCCAATAAGGAGGGACTTGGGTTTGTATCTTCCTGGTATCCAATAAGGAGGGACTTGGGTTTGTATCTTCCTGGTATCCAATAAGGAGGGACTTGGGTTTGTATCTTCCTGGTATCCAATAAGGAGGGACTTGGGTTTGTATCTTCCTGGTATCCAATAAGGAGGGACTTGGGTTTGTATCTTCCTGGTATCCAATAAGGAGGGACTTGGGTTTGTATCTTCCTGGTATCCAATAAGGAGGGACTTGGGTTTGTATCTTCCTGGTATCCAATAAGGAGGGACTTGTGTTTGTATCTTCCTGGTATCCAATAAGGAGGGGACATGCCGGAGCATCTCAAATAGATGCAATTTATATTTTAGTGCTGGGATACCCAGATGCTCGTTCATTTATTTTGCGGTGGCCCGGTGAGGTTTGCATAAAGCCCATTTTTATGTTTGATCTGCCAATGCAGTCCGGAGGCTCTGTATGGAGGAGGCGACCATGTGCATCACCCAATATTTGTAACAATTCTGAGGGTTCTGTATTGCTTCGCGTTGACATTATTGGTTGACGGGGGGGGGCGATACATCCTGTATTAACGCACTCACTTCCTTGACAACTTCCTTCATAACAGCTCTGCTCAGCTAGAACTAGAAGTATAAATGCCCTGAATTCCGCAGAGGCTTTAAATGTGGCCAATGCAGGAGCCAGATTGACTATAAATCTGCTTTACCGCACATAGTCTACGCAACGTATCCATCATGCTTTGTTTGCCTAACGAACTCCCTACATACTTTTTAAGTGTATGTGGACACCTGCTCGTCAAACATCTCATTCCAAAATCATTAATGTGGTTGGTCCCCCCCCACACTTTCTGCTATAACAGCCTCTACTCTTCTTTCCACTAGATGTTGGAACATTGCTGCTATAACAGCCTCCACTCTTCTGGGAAGGCTTTCCACTAGATGTTGGAACATTGCTGCAGGGGACTTGCTTCCATTCAGCCATGAGCGTTAGTGAGGTCGGGCACTGATGTTGTTACTTCATCCCTACCTATATGTTCATACACTACACGACCAACAGTTTGTGGACACTTGCTCGTCGAACATCTCATTCCAAAATCATGAGCATTAATATGGAGTTGGTCCCCCCCTTTGCTGCTATAACCTACTCCACTCTTCTGGGAAGACTTTTCACTAGATGTTGGAACATTGCTGCAGGGGACTTGCTTCCATTCAGCCATGAGCGTTAGTGAGGTTGGGTACTGCTGTTGGACGATAAGGCCTGGCTTGCAGTCGGTGTTCCAATTCATCCTAATGGTTCTCGATGGGTTTGAGGTGCAGGCCAGTCAAGTTTTTCCGTATCGATCTCCACAAACCATATCTGTATGGACCTCGCTTTGTGCACGGGGGAATTGTCATGCTAAAACAGGGCATGGCCTTTTCCAAACTGTTGCCACAAAGTTGGAAGCACAGAATCGTCTAGAATGCTGTAGCGTTAAGATTTCCCTAGCCTGAAACATGAAAAACAGCCCCAGACCATTATTCCTCCTCCACCAAACTTTACAGTTGGCACTATGCATTGGGGCAGGTAGCGTTCTCCTGGCATCCGCCAAAACCAGATTAGTCCGTCGGACTGCCAGATGGTGAAGTGTGATTCATCCCTCCAGAGGACGTGTTTCCACTGCTCCAGAGTCCAATCACGGTGAGCTTTACGCCACTCCAGCTGAGGCTTGGCATTGCGCGTGGGGATCTTAGGCTCGACCATGGAAACATATTTCATGACGCTCCCGACAAACAGTTGGAACTCTGGAGTGAACGAGGACAGATGGCTTTTACACGCTAGGCGCTGCAGTACTCTGCGTTCTCGTTCTGCGTGTGGCCTACCACTTCGCGGCTGAGCCGTTGTTTGCCAAAAAACTAGGTTATTCCATTTTAATCCGTCTATTGTTACTTTGTCTCTAAATTTCTATACAATGAATTACTTAAAGTATTTTCTTTTTAGCGACGTCTGCCTTTTACCAGATCTGAACAGTATAACGGATCAAATTTATAATCAAATTACAGGGCATTCAGAAAGTATTGTTATGTTTTTAATGGTTTCAATTAAAAAAAAAAAAATTGTCACTGGTCTACACCATAATGTCAGTGCAATTAAGACAACAAAAAAATATATATATTTTTTAAGTCAAGTATTCAACCCCTTTTGTTATGGCTTAAATAAGTTCAGGTGTAAACATGTGCTTAACAAGTCACATAATAAGTTGCATGGGCTCGCTCTGTGTGCAATAATACTGTTTTAACTTGATTTTTTGAAGGACTACCTCATCTCTGTGCCCCACATATCCAATTATCAATTAAGGTCCCTCGGTCGAACAGTGAATTTCAAACACAGCTCCAACCACAAAGACCAGGGAGGTTTTCCTAAGGCTCGCAAAGACGGGCACCTATTGGTAGATTGAGTGGGGGTTGACACTGAATATCCCTTTGAGCATGGTGAAGTTATTAATTTGGATGGTTTATCAATACACCCCGTCACTACAAAGAAACAGGCGTCCTTCCTAACTCAGTTGCTGGAGAGGAAGGAAACTGCTCCGGGACTTCACCGTGAGGCCGATGGTGACTTTGAAACTGTTACGGATTTTAATGGGTGTGACAGGAGAAGACTGAGGATGGATCAGTTTCTCCACAAAACTAATCTAAATGACATATTGAAAAGAAGGAAGTCGGTAGAGAATACAAATATTCCAAAACATGCATCCTGTTTGCAACAAGTCCCTAAAGTAATACTGCAAAAAATGTGGCAAAGCAATTACCATGTTGTGTTTAGGACAAAAAAGTTATGTTTGGGACAAATCCAATAAAACACATTACTAAGTACCGCTCTCCACATCTTCAAGCATAGTGGTGGCTGCAACATGTTATGGGTATGCTTGTAATCATTAAGGACTGGGGAGTTTTTCAGGATTAAAAAAATAAATACGTAATGGAGCTAAGAACATGCAAAATCCTAGCGGGAAACC
Organism: Oncorhynchus clarkii lewisi; assembly: GCF_045791955.1. Classification (NCBI taxonomy): domain Eukaryota; kingdom Metazoa; phylum Chordata; class Actinopteri; order Salmoniformes; family Salmonidae; genus Oncorhynchus; species Oncorhynchus clarkii. The sequence goes on along the minus strand of NC_092168.1, from coordinate 46,783,579 downwards.
TGGTTCAATTTGCTTTCCACCAGACGCTGGGAGATGAATTCACCTTTCTGCCGGACAATAACCTAAAACACAATGCGAAATCTACATGAGTTCCTTACCAAGAATACTGAATGTTCCTGACTGGCTGAGTTACATTTTCAAGCAGATAAGACAAAAACTGTATCGCAAGACTTAAATGGTTATCTAGCAATGATCAACAACCAAATTGATAGCTTGAATATTTTTTTAAACAATCACGCGCAAACATTGTACAATCCAGATACAGACTCTTCACTTTAATCGCTGAGGGGTGTGAATACTTATGTAAATTCAACATTTCTTAAAACGTTTTCACTTTTCCATTATGGGATATTGTGTGTAGATGCTGAGAAAATAAATAAATGTTATCAATTTTGAATTCAGGCTATAACACAATGTGTAATAAGATGAGGGGTATGAATACTTTCTGAAGGCACTGTATCAATATGTCCTTATGAATGCATTTATTTTAGGCAACAACAACAAACTGTCAAATTTAATTTATATTAATTTAATGAAAAGCAGAAAATATACATTGTTTCACATTTCTTTAATAACTCATTAACATGAACACGCAATAGAGCCCCACAGTGGACATAATACCCATAAAACCTAGCTGTCAAACACTGAAATGGTTCCAATAATTGTTTTCCCCCTACATTTTTCCCATAGTGGATTTTATAACCACTTCAAGGTGTCTTTCAAGGTGTCTTTCATGTTGTCTTTCCCTGGCGTGACGTTGTTGGTAACCATCTAAATCTTTCTCGGACAAGGTGACTTTTATCAATATATTTGGCTCTATTTACGCTGATTGTAAAATGCTAATTAGCATGCAAGACTACGAATCCCTGCGAGGTCTTGTCTGGCTGACATGATGTTTTAGCTAGCTACTAGCGACCTTGATTCAAAGTGAAAGATTATATTAAACATTTTTCATTTGCTGTTCTATATTTTTAACTAATATTTGTCTTGTACATAATTCTATCCTAGTAGCAGTCTGATATGAGTCTGAAACTGTGTGCCATGAATACTAGGGTAGTTTTTAGTAAAGAAGCTGTATACAATGGGGGGGGGGGGGATTTGATCCCCTGCTGATATTGTACGTTTGCCCACTGACAAAGAAATGATCAGTCTATAATTTTAATGGTAGGTTTATTTGAACAGTGAGAGACGATAACAAAAAAAGAATCCGGAAAAAAACGCATGTCAAAAATGTTATGAATTGATTTGCATTTTAATGAGGGAAATAAGTATTTGACCCCTCTGCAAAACATGACTTAGTACTTGGTGGCAAAACCCTTGTCTGACCTCTGATTGCCAACGTTTCTTGTAGTTGGCCACCAGGTTTGCACACATCTCAGGAGGCATTTTGTCCCACTCTTTGCAGATCTTCTCCAAGTCATTAAGGTTCCGAGGCTGACGTTTGGCAACTCGAACCTTCAGCTCCCTCCACAGATTTTCTATGGGATTAAGGTCTGGAGACTGGCTAGGCCACTCCAGGACCTTAATGTGCTTCTTCTTGAGCCACTCCTTTGTTGCCTTGGCCGTGTGTTTTGGGTCATTGTCATACTGGAATACCCATCCACAACCCATTTTCAATGCCCTGGCTGAGGGAAGGAGGTTCTCACCCAAGATTTGACGGTACATGGCCCCGTCCATCGTCCCTTTGATGCGGTGAAGTTGTCCTGTCCCCTTAGCAGAAAAACACCCCCAAAGCATAATGTTTCCACCTCCATTTTTGACGGTGGGGATGGTGTTCTTGGGGTCATAGGCAGCATTCCTCCTCCTCCAAACACATTGAGTTGATGCCAAAGAGCTCCATTTTGGTCTCATCTGACCACAACACTTTCACCCAGTTGTCCTCTGAATCATTCAGATGTTCATTGGCAAACTTCAGACGGGCATGTATATGTGCTTTCTTGAGCAGGGAGACCTTGCGGGCGCTGCAGGATTTCAGTCCTTCACGGCGTAGTGTGTTACCAATTGTTTTCTTGGTGACTATGGTCCCAGCTGCCTTGAGATCATTGACAAGATCCTCCCGTGTAGTTCTGGGCTGATTCCTCACCGTTCTCATGATTATTGCAACTCCACGAGGTGAGATCTTGCATGGAGCCCCAGGCCGAGGGAGATTGACAGTTCTTTTGTGTTTCTTCCATTTGCGAATAATCGCACCAACTGTTACCTTCTCACCAAGCTGCTTGGCGATGGTCTTGTAGCCCATTCCAGCCGTGTGTAGGTCTACAATCTTGTCCCTGACATCCTTGGAGAGCTCTTTGTTCTTGGCCATGGTGGAGAGTTTGGAATCTGATTGATTGCTTCTGTGGACAGGTGTCTTTTATACAGGTAACAAACTGAGATTAGCAGCACTCCCTTTAAGAGTGTGCTTCTAATCTCAGCTCGTTACCTGTATAAAAGACACTTGGGAACCAGAAATCTTTCTGATTGAGAGGGGGTCAAATACTTATTTCCCTCAAAATGCAAAACAATTTCTAACATTTTTGACCAGTGTTTTAATGGATTTTTTTGTTATTCTGTCTCTCACTGTTCAAATAAACCTACCATTAAAATTATAGACTGAACATTTCTTTATCAGTGGGCAAACGTACAAAATCAGCAGGGGATCAAATACTTTTTCCCCTCACTGTAGCTAGCTAGATGATATTACTACCAGACCTGTATTATACCAGCTCTCCTTCTCCTTCAGCTGGTGGATGTCTTTATTTAATCTCTTATTTCTGCCCACTTCATGAGCGAGGTGAAATCTCATTCAGAAAGCACTGCTGTATTAGTTCTGAATTGCTTTAACGAACTTGACATGTTCTGTTGCAGATTGTGCCAGACTAACTCGTTGCAGAATGTATCCATAAGCATGAGTGAATAAGCATATTAATTTGACGAATGCACCTAGTAACCCATCAAACGCCTGAACCCCCCAACAATGACATTTGTTTTAAAGAAATGTAAATAGTAAACAATGCACACATAATGTATAAACATCTGACTTGAAGTAAAGATTCTGAAAAAATGATTTAATCAACGCCATAAGCCTGGGATATCAAAGAGCATCAAATTAAATATGATTACTATCCGAGAGTGCACAGATTCTTCTGCTTGTCCATTTGTAGGAATTAGACCAGCACAAATAACACAATGTAAAACCAAGTTCACGTCGGCACTAAGAAACTGAAATACCCGATTTTCTAATTGGTTGAACGGGACACCTGTATAACGACAACCAGTTAGCGAGTCGGACATTTCAGAGTTCCGACTAGCATGTGAACTTGGCATGATTTACAAATTGGATTTATAAGTTACATTTTAAAATACTAGGTCAACTCCCGGAGAATGAGACACTTAACAGACTTAAAACAAGGATACCATGTCTATACACAGCTATGTCAACACCCTATATCGACACGGGTCCATGTAGTCGTGTCTAACCCCAGCCATGTTGTGAGAAGCACATGTACCACTACATCTGAACCCCAGAATAAGCAGCAGCAGGAGGAGGACAGACACCCTTACACAGGTGGAAATAGGTTTAAAATGAAGGATCGGTACACCACAACCCTTTTTAAACGTATTACTGAGCCTAGATGTTATCACGTCAGGAGAAGAACAAGTGAAGGAAGCAGCCTAGGGAAAATGGAGGTAGGCTGGGTTTATAGAGATAAGAGGGAGAGTTATGAAGTTGAGACCACGGGGGCAATAAAAGGCAGTGTGGAATAAGGGGGCGCTAGACTCTGCTACAGGGATGGTTGGCCGTGGAATAGACGCACAATGGGTTGCTGGTGTGCTTCTGCGCCCGTTTTAGGTTGTTGTCGGGGTGTTCATCTGTTGCAGTTTTCAAATCGTGGTCATCGTGTGTCTGTGAATCACAACCATTTAAAGACGACGAGCGATCACAGTGTTGAGCCATACTCAATACAATGTCAGCATTTTGTTGCCAGGGTGGTGGTTTCCACTCTCTACTGTTTGTGAAAGGCTGAAGAAATCTCACCCCAGCCTGTTGGTCCATTTTGAGTGTGTGTGGTCACTTAGGCCAGCATATCAACCAGTATGGGGACCATTTTAGACTGTGTGGTCACTTAGGTCTGCACATCAATCAGTACTGGGGCCATTGGAGACTGTGGTCACTTAGGTCTGCACATCAACCAGTACTGGGACCATTGGAGACTGTGTGATCACTTAGGCCAGCACATCCATCAACCCGTACTGGGACCATTTTAGACTGTGTGGTCACTTAGGCCAGCACATCCATCAACCAGTACTGGGACCATTTTAGACTGTGTGGTCACTTAAGCCAGCACATCCATCAACCAGTACTGGGACCATTTTAGACAAAAACACAGCCCTTTATGCAGCGTTGCGCCCTCGGTAACGCCGGCAGCGTCGCGCCCTCGGTGACACGCGTTGTTGCGCGACATAAAGTAGTGCGACATGCTGACGACACTTGCCACGTACATGTTGATTTTTTTTTTCAATTTATAAAAAATTTCTTCCATACACACGCGATCATGACATTACAGGATAAGATATTAAAAGTAACTATTAACTTGCGGGGCATGTTAAACACACAAACATTCATGGCCATTTCTCTAGCTTGCTATTGCTAGCTAATTTGACCTGGGAGATGAACATTGGGTTATTTATTTTACCTCAACTTTTTTTATGCTGAATTTTCATAGAATTTGGACCCAGATTCATACTTGGATTGTTGTTGTTTTCTACTCTGACTATAAACACCTGCAAAAGCTGGATATCTAGCGATCCGTTCTGATGCATTCTAACAGTCTAATAAATACATTTCATATATTGCTATTGCAAAAAAAAATAATAATAATTGGGTTGTGTTAATGAAGGTTTTAGGTAGGCCTACCATTTTTTTTTTAAGAAGATGAACCAAAAAAAAAGTTTTGTATTAGTCTGTTACAGTAGGTTATATGTAGAGACGGGGAAAAACACGAAACGCACCACAATTCAAATCTTAAGACACCAAAGAAATGAATTATTCCGTTAAGGCAGGTCTGTGTTTCAGAAACCTTTTTTTTTTAGAACCTGCTCTTTCCGAAATCAGAACGTCTTACCTGCACGACGGACCATTTTGGAAAAAGTAGTTTGTTGTTGTTGTTGTTGTTGTTGGTAAGTTCCGTTCCATGCAGTCTCGTCACAAAGCAGTTGATAATATTGTCACCCGTCTGACTATTGTCAATTGAATCTTGTCTTTAGGATGCATCTGTTTTTATTATAGGCCTGGGTGTGAAATTAGTTTTGATATACTGTCGTTTAGGTGTAGTTTCTATGGCAGCTAACTGGTGAAGGAAGGGGGTGGGGGGTGTGACACGTCCTCCTAGAACTGGTTATAACACAAACTCTGTTTGCGATATCGAAATTCTAACAACGACAGCGTGTTGTATAGACTTATTTAGGAAAAGTCAAGGATGGGTGAACATGACTTTGAAAATGGTAATTAAAATGTTAAATTCTTATGACTTCAAATTATGTTCTCTGAGTTAGTTAGTTATATATATGAATAATCTCCCCTCGTTCATCTGTCAAATACCCACGTGGGGTTGTATGCTCCTTAAAACTGAGTAGATGGGGAAAGGTGTGTCAAGTAGAACCAAGTTCTATTTTAGAGCTTGGCTTTGCTGACGTGAGTCAGCGCTGTGAGTAAAATCATTTTAAAAACATGTACAGGTATGTGTAAAATGTATTTGTCATTCCAAGTGTCCGGTGAGGTTTGCATGCTATAAACGTCTCTCGCTCTCGGTGCTCTTCTTGTGTAATTCAAATGGTTTCTCCCTCCTCCTCCAGCTCCACCTTCCCCTGACCACTCCTCTGCCGGGCAGTGAGCTGACCAAGGAGCCGTTCCGCTGGGACCAGCGTTTGTTCTCCCTGGTGCTGAGGATCCCTGGACACGCCACTGTAGAGCCTGAACCACTGGGAGGGGTCCCCCCCGACGACTCGGCCATCACCCCCATGTGCGAGGTCACCGGAGGTGAGGCGCTGTTTGTGTGTGCGCGTAGTATGTAACTGCCGGCAGTGTCTATGTAAGGCCATATGACAGTAGTGTATGTCAAATCAAAGTTTATTTGTCACATGCACACGATACAGCGGGTGTAAACGGCACATTGAAATGCTTACTTGCAAGCTCTTTCCTCAATAATGCCTTATCAATATACAACCATAAGTAGCTAAGGAGCTGAGCACGTTAGGTGTAGCTTCCTAGAGAGCGCCGGGGCGTAGCTTCCTAGAGAACGCCGGGGCGTAGCTGTCTAGAGAACGCCGGGGCGTGGCTGCCTAGAGAACGCCGGGGCGTAGCTGCCTAGAGAACGCCGGGGCGTAGCTGCCTAGAGAACGCCGGGGCGTAGCTGCCTAGAGAACGTTAGCATGTGTCCAACACAACACACAAGTACAGTATGAGCATAAGCCTCAACCTAAAAGCATAACTAGAATTAAGCCAGCTGCCTTCATTGTCTAGAATGAGCCAGCACCGCCTAACCTGAGCCTACTGTGACCTACAGTGGAGCGGTGATGGGCCAATAGCCAGGGGTGGTGTGGGCATGTGAGTTCTAATCATAGTGCAGCTTGGTGAATAGGACACAGTGAGTGAAAAGTGCTGATGGGAGGTCAAGATTATGAAGTCGGGCTTTCTGCTCGATGCCACATGGGTCAGATGGGCAATGGCTTCATCTGCTGCTACTGGGACTACCACTGGGACTCTACATACTGCTACCACTGGGACTCTACATACTACTACCACTGGGACTCTACATACTGCTACCACTGGGACTCTACATACTGTTACTACTGGGACTCTACATACTGCTACCACTGGGACTCTACATAATGCTGCTACTACTGGGACTCTACATACTGCTACTACTGGGACTCTACATAATGCTGCTACTACTGCTACTACTGGGACTCTACATACTGCTACTACTACTGCTACTACTGGGACTCTACATACTGCTGCTACTACTGGGACTCTACATACTGCTACTACTGGGACTCTACATAATGCTGCTACTACTGCTACTACTGGGACTCTACATACTGCTACTACTACTGCTACTACTGGGACTTTACATACTGCTGCTACTACTGGGACTCTGCATACGGCTACCACTGGGACTCTACATGCTGCTACCACGGACTCTACATGCTGCTACTACTCGGACTCTACATGCTGCTACTACTGGGACTCTACATACTGCTACCACTGGGACTCTACATGCTGCTTCTACTGGGACTCTACATGCTGCTTCTACTGGGACTCTACATACTACTGCTACTACTGGGACTCTACATACTGCTGCTACTACTGGGACTACATGCTGCTACCACTGGGACTCTACATACTGCTGCTACTGGGACTCTACATACTGCTACTACTGGGACTCTACATAATGCTGCTACTACTGCTACTACTGGGACTCTACCTACTACTACTACTGCTGCTACTACTGGGACTCTACATACTACTACTACTACTACTACTGCTACTACTGGGACTCTACATACTGCTACTACTGGGACTCTACATAATGCTGCTACTACTGCTACTACTGGGACTCTACATACTACTACTACTACTGCTGCTACTACTGGGACTCTACATACTACTACTACTACTGCTGCTACCACTGGGACTCTACATGCTGCTACCACGGACTCTACATGCTGCTACTACTGCGACTCTGCATACTACTACTACTACTGCTGCTACCACTGGGACTCTACATGCTGCTACCACGGACTCTACATGCTGCTACTACTGGGACTCTACATACTGATACCACTGGGACTCTACATGCTGCTTCTACTGGGACTCTACATACTACTGCTACTACTGGGACTCTACATACTGCTGCTACTACTGTTACTACATGCTGCTACCACTGGGACTCTACATGCTACTGCTGCTACTGGGACTCTACATGCTGCTACCACTGGGACTCTACATGCTGCTGCTACTGGGACTCTACATACTGCTGCTACTGGGACTCTACATACTACTACTACTGCTGCTACCACTGGGACTCTACATTCTGCTACCACGGACTCTACATGCTGCTACTACTGGGACTCTGCATACTACTACTACTACTGCTGCTACCACTGGGACTCTACATGCTGCTACCACGGACTCTACATGCTGCTACTACTCGGACTCTACATGCTGCTACTACTGGGACTCTACATACTGATACCACTGGGACTCTACATGCTGCTTCTACTGGGACTCTACATACTACTGCTACTACTGGGACTCTACATACTGCTGCTACTACTGTTACTACATGCTGCTACCACTGGGACTCTACATGCTACTGCTGCTACTGGGACTCTACATGCTGCTACCACTGGGACTCTACATGCTGCTGCTACTGGGACTCTACATACTGCTGCTACTGGGACTCTACATACTGCTACCACTGGGACTCTACATGCTGCTACTACTGGGACTCTACATGCTGCTACTACTGGGACTCTACATGCTGCTACTACTGGGACTCTACATACTGCTGCTACTGGGACTCTACATACTGCTACTACTGGGACTCTACATACTGCTACTACTGGGACTCTACATACTGCTACCACTGGGACTCTATATACTGCTACCACTGGGACTCTACATACTGCTTCTACTGCTGCTACTGGGACTCTACATATTGCTACATACTGCTGCTACTGGGACTCTACATACTGCTGCTACTGGGACTCTACATACTGCTGCTACTGGGACTCTACATACTGCTACCACTGCTTCTACTGGGACTCTACGTACTGCTACTACTGCTGCTACTGGGACTCTACATACTGCTACTTCTGCTACCACTGGGACTCTACATACTACTACTACTAATGGGACTCTACATGCTACTACCACTGGCACTCTACATACTGCTACTACTGGGACTCTACATACTGCTTCCACTGGGACTCTACATGCTACTACTGCTACCACTAGGACTCTACATACTACTACTACTACTAATGGGACTCTACATGCTACTACCACTGGCACTCTACATACTGCTGCTACTGGGACTCTACATACTGCTACTACTACTGGGACGCTACATGCTACTACTGCTACCACTGGGACTCTACATACTACTACTACTACTACTAATGGGACTCTACATGCTACTACCACTGGGATTCTACATACTGCTACCACTGGGATTCTACATACTGCTACTACTACTGGGACTCTACATACTACTAATACTACTGGGACTCTACATGCTACTACTACTAATGGGACTCTACATGCTACTACCACTGGGACTCTACATACTGCTACCACTGGGACTCTACATACTGCTACCACTGGGACTCTATATACTGCTACTACTGGGACTTTACATACTGCTACCACTGGGACTCTACATACTGCTGCCACTGAGACTTTACATACTGCTGCTACCACTACTACTGGGACTCTACATACTGCTACCACTGGGACTCTACATACTGCTACCACTGGGACTCTACATACTGCTACCACTGGGATTTTACATACTGCTGCCACTGGGACTTTACATACTGCTACCACTGGGACTTTACATACTGCTACCACTGGGACTTTACATACTGCTACCACTGGGACTTTACATACTGCTACCACTGGGACTTTACATTCTGCTACCACTGGGACTTTACATACTGCTACCACTGGGACTCTATATACTGCTACTACTGGGACTTTACATACTGCTACCACTGGGACTTTACATACTGCTACCACTGGGACTCTATATACTGCTACTACTGGGACTCTATATACTGCTGCCACTGGGACTTTACATACTGCTGCTACCACTACTACTGGGACTACATGCTACCCATTACTGCTGATTAGAGACTACACAAAATGGCTCTGGCTATTGAGGGTGTGTGTTTGTGTGTCTTGGTGAACAGTGGGTGAGTGTGGTCTAATGTCAGAGTGTGTGTCTCCTAGGTCGCTCCTACAGTGTGTTCTCCCAGCGCATGTTGAATCAGTGTCTGGAGTCTCTACTGCAGAAGATCCAGAGTGGAGTGGTCATCAACTTTGAGAAGACGGGCCCGGACCCCCCTCCTGGAGAGGGTGAGAGGCTGTCCTTTAATGTTCCCCTAGCCTCTACTGCCTCCCTACACACGGTCCCCTGGCCTCTACTGCCTCTCTACACACGGCCCCCTGGCCTCTACTGCCTCCCTACACACGGTCCCCTGGCCTCTACTGCCTCCCTACACAAGGTCCCCTGGCCTCTACTGACTCCCTACACACGGCCCCCTGGCCTCTACTGCCTCCCTACACACGGTCCCATGGCCTCTACTGCCTCCCTACACGCAGTCCCCTGGCCTCTACTGCCTCCCTACACACGGTCCCCTGGCCTCTCCTGCCTCCCTACACACGGTCCCCTGGCCTCTCCTGCCTCCCTACACACGGTCCCCTGGCCTCTCCTGCCTCCCTACACACGGCCCCCTGGCCTCTACCCCCTCCCTACACACGGCCCCCTGGCCTCTACCCCCTCCCTACACACGGCCCCCTGGCCTGTACTGCCTCCCTACACACGGCGCCCTGGCCTCTACTGCCTCCCTACACACGGCGCCCTGGCCTCTACTGCCTCCCTACACACGGCGCCCTGGCCTCTACTGCCTCCCTACACACGGTCCCCTGGCCTCTACTGCCTCCCTACACACGGTCCCCTGGCCTCTACTGCCTCCCTACACACAGTCCCCTAACCTCTACTGCCTCCCTACACACAGTCCCCTGGCCTCTACTGCCTCCCTACACACGGTCCTCTGGCCTCTACTGCCTCCCTACACACGGTCCCCTGGCCTCTACTGACTCCCTAAACACGGTGCCAGGGCCTCTACTGCTTCCCAACACACGGCCCCCTAGCCTCTACTGCCTCCCAACACACGCCCCCCCCCCCTACACACGGCCCCCTGGCCTCTACTGCCTCCCTATACACGGTCACCTGGCCTCTACTGTCTCCCTACACACGGTCCCCTAGCCTCTACTGTCTCTCTACACACAGTCCCCTATCATCTACTGTCTCCCTACACACGGTCCCCTGGCCTCTACTGCCTCCCTACACACGGTCCCCTGGCCTCTACTGCCTTCCTACACACAGTCCCCTGGCCTCTACTGCCTCCCTACACACAGTCCCCTATCATCTACTGCCTCCCTACACACGGTCCCCTAGCCTCTATACGGTCCCCTAGCCTCTATACGGTCCCCTAGCCTCTATACGGCCCCCTATCATCTACTGCCTCTCTACACACGGTCCCCTGGCCTCTACTGCGTCCCTACACACGGTCCCCTGGCCTCTACTGCCTCCCAACACACGGTCCCCTAGCCTCTACTGTCTCTCTACACACAGTCCACTATCATCTACTGTCTCCCTACACACGGTCCCCTGGCCTCTACTGTCTCCCTACACACGGTCCCCTAGCCTCTACTGCCTCCCTACACACAGTCCCCTAGCCTCTACTGCCTCCCTACACACAGTCCCCTAGCCTCTACTGCCTCCCTACACACAGTCCCCTGGCCTCTACTGCCTCCCTACACACAGTCCCCTGGCCTCTACTGCATCCCTACACACAGTCCCCTATCATCTACTGCCTCCCTACACACGGTCCCCTAGCCTCTATACGGTCCCCTAGCCTCTATACGGCCCCCTATCATCTACTGCCTCTCTGCACACGGTCCCCTGGCCTCTACTGCGTCCCTACACACGGTCCCCTGGCCTCTACTGCCTCCCAACACACGGTCCCCTATCCTCTACTGCCTCTCTACACACGGTCCCCTATCCTCTACTGCCTCCCTACACATGGGCCCCTATCCTCTACCCCCTCCCTACACACGGCCCCCTGGCCTCTACCCCCTCCCTACACACGGCCCCCTGGCCTCTACTGCCTCCCTACACACGGCGCCCTGGCCTCTACTGCCTCCCTACACACGGCGCCCTGGCCTCTACTGCCTCCCTACACACGGTCCCCTGGCCTCTACTGCCTCCCTACACACGGTCCCCTGGCCTCTACTGCCTCCCTACACACAGTCCCCTAACCTCTACTGCCTCCCTACACACAGTCCCCTGGCCTCTACTGCCTCCCTACACACGGTCCCCTGGCCTCTACTGACTCCCTACACACGGTCCCATGGCCTCTACTGCCTCCCTAAACACGGTCCCAGGGCCTCTACTGCTTCCCAACACACGGCCCCCTAGCCTCTACTGCCTCCCAACACACGCCCCCCCCCTACACACGGCCCCCTGGCCTCTACTGCCTCCCTATACACGGTCCCCTGGCCTCTACTGTCTCCCTACACACGGTCCCCTAGCCTCTACTGTCTCTCTACACACAGTCCCCTATCATCTACTGTCTCCCTACACACGGTCCCCTGGCCTCTACTGTCTCCCTACACACGGTCCCCTAGCCTCTACTGTCTCCCTACACACAGTCCCCTAGCCTCTACTGCCTCCCTACACGCAGTCCCCTAGCCTCTACTGCCTTCCTACACACAGTCCCTTGGCCTCTACTGCCTCCCTACACACAGTCCCCTATCATCTACTGCCTCCCTACACACGGTCCCCTAGCCTCTATACGGTCCCCTAGCCTCTATACGGTCCCCTAGCCTCTATACGGCCCCCTATCATCTACTGCCTCTCTACACACGGTCCCCTGGCCTCTACTGCGTCCCTACACACGGTCCCCTGGCCTCTACTGCCTCCCAACACACGGTCCCCTAGCCTCTACTGTCTCTCTACACACAGTCCCCTATCATCTACTGTCTCCCTACACACGGTCCCCTGGCCTCTACTGTCTCCCTACACACGGTCCCCTAGCCTCTACTGTCTCCCTACACACGGTCCCCTAGCCTCTACTGCCTCCCTACACACAGTCCCCTAGCCTCTACTGCCTCCCTACACACAGTCCCCTAGCCTCTACTGCCTCCCTACACACAGTCCCCTGGCCTCTACTGCCTCCCTACACACAGTCCCCTATCATCTACTGCCTCCCTACACACGGTCCCCTAGCCTCTATACGGTCCCCTAGCCTCTATACGGTCCCCTAGCCTCTATACGGCCCCCTATCATCTACTGTCTCTCTGCACACGGTCCCCTGGCCTCTACTGCGTCCCTACACACGGTCCCCTGGCCTCTACTGCCTCCCTACACACAGACCCCTATTCTCTATACGGTCCCCTAGCCTCTACCGCCTCCCTGTGGCGGGCCTGGTGCAGTGCACGCTGACACGGTCACCAGGTGTGCTGTGTTTCCTCAGACACATGGGTGCGGCCGGCTTCCGGGTTAAGCGAGCAGTGTGTCAGGAAGCAGTCGGCGGTTCTCGACCGTCGCCTCTCCCGAGTCCGAGCGGGAGTTGCAGCGATCAGACCAGACTATAACTATATATATATTTTTTGTAAATGTCTTGCGGGCTGGATTGAAGTGCCCGGTGGGCCGGATGTGCCCCCCCCCCCCCCCCACCCCCCTTCCTCTAGCCCCTCCCTCTATTTCACACTTTATTTTGTCTGTCCAGATGAGACCCTGAAGCCCGGCCCCCAGTCGTGGCACTGCTGCCACAAGCTGATCTACGTACGACCCAACCCCAAGACCGGTGTGCCCATCGGACACTGGCCCATTCCTGAAGGCTTCTGGCCCGACACGAACTCCCCCACCCTGGTAAGAGAGTGTCTCTGTCTGACACGCGTGGCTCGTGTCTGTGCATGCTGGTGTGTTTTTCTCTGATGTTCCTGTTCCCCCCCCTCTCTCTCCCAGCCCCCTCGCTCGGCCCACCCCCACGTGCGTTTCTCCTGTCTGGACTCAGAGCCCATGGTGATTGACAAGGTTCCCTTTGACAAGTACGAGCTGGAGGCTTCACCTCTCACACAGTACATCCTGGAGAGGAAGTCCCCTCATACCTGCTGGCAGGTACGCAACATGATACACTACACACCCGGTACTACACCCAGTACTACACTACACACCCCGTACTACACACAGTACATCCTGGAGAGGAAGTCCCCTCATACCTGCTGGCAGGTACGCAACATGATACACTACACACAGGACTACACACAGGACTACACTACACACCCAGTACTACACCCGGTACTACACCCAGTACTACACACAATACTACACTATACACCCGGTACTACACCTAGGACTACACACAGTACTACACTACACACCCGGTACTACACCCAGGACTACACACAGTACTACAGTACTACACACAGTGCTACACTACACACCCGGTAATACACACAGGACTACACACAGGACTACACTACACACCCAGTACTACACCCAGGACTACACACAGTACTACACTACACACCCGGTACTACACCCAGGACTACACACAGTACTACACTACACACCCAGTACTACACACAGTACTACACTACACACCCAGTACTACACCTGGTACTACACCCAATACTACACACCCGGTACTACACACAATACTACACACAGTACTACACTACACACCCAGTACTACACTACACACCCAGTACTACACTAAACACCCATTACTATACACAGTACTACACTACACACACACAGTACTACGCACAGTACTACACGCACAGTACTACGCACAGTACTACACTACACACACATTACTACGCACAGTACTACACACACAGTACTACACACAGTACTACACTACACACACAGTACTACACACAGTACTACACTACACACACACAGTACTACACACAGTACTACACTACACACCCAGTACTACACAACACACAGTAATACACACGACACGCCATACACAACACCAATACAACACAAGGTGGGCTTGTTTGTTTGTGCTCTCACTCAGTTCCCCTCTCCCTCCCTCATCCTCTAGGTGTTTGTAAGTAACAGTGCCAAGTACAGTGACCTGGGCCAGCCCTTTGGCTACCTGAAGGCCAGCACGGCTCTCAACTGTGTCAACCTCTTCGTCATGCCCTACAACTACCCTGTTGTACTGCCTCTACTGGGTAAGCCCTGGGCCCTGCCCTAATACGCTAACTACCCTGTTGTACTGCCTCTACAGGGTAAGCCCTGGGCCCTGTCCTAATACGCTAACTACCCTGTTGTACTGCCTCTACAGGGTAAGCCCTGGGCCCTGTCCTAATACGCTAACTACCCTGTTGTACTGCCTCTACTGGGTAAGCCCTGGGCCTCATCCTAATGCTCTAACTACCCTGTTGTACTGCCTCTACTGGGTAAGCCCTGGGCCTCATCCTAATGCTCTAACTACCCTGTTGTACTGCCTCTACTGGGTAAGCCCTGGGCCTCATCCTAATACGCTAACTACCCTGTTGTACTGCCTCTACTGGGTAAGCCCTGGGCCTCGTCCTAATGCTCTAACTACCCTGTTGTACTGCCTCTACTGGGTAAGCCCTGGGCCCTGTCCTAATACGCTAACTACCCTGTCGTACTGCCTCTACTGGGTAAGCCCTGGGCCCTGTCCTAATGCTCTAACTACCCTGTTGTACTGCCTCTACTGGGTAAGCCCTGGGCCCTGTCCTAATACGCTAACTACCCTGTTGTACTGCCTCTACTGGGTAAGCCCTGGGCCCTGTCCTAATACGCTAACTACCCTGTTGTACTGCCTCTACTGGGTAAGCCCTGGGCCCTGTCCTAATACGCTAACTACCCTGTTGTACTGCCTCTACTGGGTAAGCCCTGGGCCCTGTCCTAATACGCTAACTACCCTGTTGTACTGCCTCTACTGGGTAAGCCCTGGGCCCTGTCCTAATACGCTAACTACCCTGTTGTACTGCCTCTACTGGGTAAGCCCTGGGCCTCGTCCTAATGCTCAAACTATGCGGTTCTGCTGCCTCTGATCTACTTGGTATGACCCATCCAAATTCTTTAGAGAACAGTTCTCCCAATGCTCTTCCCGGAGAGATGCTGTCCTGTAGGTTTTTCACTCCAACCCTAATCTACAGCGCCTGATTCTAATACATACAGTGCCTTGCGAAAGTATTCGGCCCCCTTGAACTTTGCGACCTTTTGCCACATTTCAGGCTTCAAACATAAAGATATAAAACTGTATTTTTTTGTGAAGAATCAACAACAAGTGGGACACAATCATGAAGTGGAACGACATTTATTGGATATTTCAAACTTTTTTAACAAATCAAAAACTGAAAAATTTGGCGTGCAAAATTATTCAGCCCCCTTAAATTAATACTTTGTAGCGCCACCTTTTGCTGCGATTACAGCTGTAAGTCGCTTGGGGTATGTCTCTATCAGTTTTGCACATCGAGAGACTGACATTTTTTCCCATTCCTCCTTGCAAAACAGCTCGAGCTCAGTGAGGTTGGATGGAGAGCATTTGTGAACAGCAGTTTTCAGTTCTTTCCACAGATTCTCAATTGGATTCAGGTCTGGACTTTGACTTGGCCATTCTAACACCTGGATATGTTTATTTTTGAACCATTCCATTGTAGATTTTGCTTTATGTTTTGGGTCATTGTCTTGTTGGAAGACAAATCTCCGTCCCAGTCTCAGGTCTTTTGCAGACTCCATCAGGTTTTCTTCCAGAATGGTCCTGTATTTGGCTCCATCCATCTTCCCATCAATTTTAACCATCTTCCCTGTCCCTGCTGAAGAAAAGCAGGCCCAAACCATGATGCTGCCACCACCATGTTTGACAGTGGGGATGGTGTGTTCAGCTGTGTTGTATCTCCAAGAACAGGGTTGGAGTGAAAACCTACAGGAAGGTGTATCTCCAAGAACAGGGTTGGAGTGAAAACCTACAGGGGGGGTATATCTCCAAGAACAGGGTTGGAGTGAAAACCTACAGGGGGGGTATATCTCCAAGAACAGGGTTGGAGTGAAAACCTACAGGAAGGTGTATCTCCAAGAACAGGGTTGGAGTGAAAACCTACAGGGGGGGTATATCTCCAAGAACAGGGTTGGAGTGAAAACCTACAGGGGGGGTATATCTCCAAGAACAGGGTTGGAGTGAAAACCTACAGGGGGGGTATATCTCCAAGAACAGGGTTGGAGTGAAAACCTACAGGGGGGGTATATCTCCAAGAACAGGGTTGGAGTGAAAACCTACAGGAAGGTGTATCTCCAAGAACAGGGTTGGAGAGCCCAGGCCCCAGTTTCCCATTAGCGATGGATCTTAGGCTTACGACGGTTTAAACAATGCATCGTTCCTTCAACAGCCGAAGATGGTAACGTGCATTTTCCCAAAACGTAACGCACAGAGTGCGGTCGCTAAGTGCATCGTCGAGGCGTGTGTCGATACTGAAAAGGATTGAAAGGAAGGCAGCGTTGCTCGTTGGATCCACTTCCCCGTTCAAATCTGACCTTAATTAACATCAGTCCACAATACAGACGACGGATCAGCTCCTAGAGAGAGATTGTCACCTATGGTTGAAAATCTTGAGGCTGCTTGTTCTAATGCTCTATAATAATGCATTGACCCATGATTTGGCACATCATTACGCATGTTTTTACACATTAAATATATTGAGGCAAACATTTCTGACAGTAGCCTAACAATTGGCAAAATAAAACTAAATTTAAATGAACATGAAATTGATTTCATTGCGATTTTAAATATATAGTTCTATGTAGGCTATACTTGTTTGTAACAATATGCCAAAAAACTTTAACTTTTGTATTTTTATTGAACTTCGTTCTGAATTTATCGATGGTCACAGAGAGACCGATAAACATCTTTAGTCCGTTTTAGAAGATCTCATTCATATAAAGTGACGCGGAAGGGCAAAAAAACAAACATCTAACAACACTGTTCTCTGAGTGGTCTGAGGCGATCTGTAAATAACAAGTGTTTTTCAAGTGCAACTTTATTAACAATAGTTTTGGGTAACAGCTCAGAGATTTAACAACACTACTTCGAAGGTTCACACAATGAACTGCCCTTGTGTCTAGAAAAGGCAACCCTGTCCTCATGAGCCCTAATGTAGTGCACCACGTTGCCCCACCAAGCCAGCAGAGGGCAGTAGTGGTTATGATACAATAGACTTTATTGTCCATTTTTACATGGAAATTCATTTTGTGAAGACAGCATACACACACTTTTATTTATATTTACTTATTTATTTATTTCACCTTTTATTTAACCAGGTAGGCCAGTTGAGAACACGTTCTCATTTACAACTGCAACCTGGCCAAGATAAAGCAAAGCAAATACTCTGTAATACATTCTATATGGAAAACATCTGGTAACATGATAATTAATGTCTCTGGCCATAGTGGTCACACTCTACCTCTCCTAAAGCCTGCTCTGTATGTGTTGCAGATGACTTGATCCGGGTGCACAAGTTCAAGCCCACCATTAAATGGCGTCAGTCATTTGAGAACTACCTGAAGACCATGCCTCTTTATTACATTGGGGTAAGTCAACGGCTGAATGTCAAACCAGCCCCTCGGCACTCCCAGTTACGTGATCACGTTCAACCTACGCCATAGGCACAAGTCTCCCAAAGCTAAAGGGAGTGAAAATGATAGATGGTGTAGGGGCTAATTCAGAGGTTCCCAAAAAAAGGTCACGAGAGAATTTCGAAAATCCAGAGAAAAATATAAATATTAACATACATACACTACCGTTCAAACGTTTGGGGTCACTTAGAAATGTACTTGTTTTTGAAAGAAAAGCAAAAAAAAAATGTCTATTAAAAGAACATAAAATTGATCAGAAATGATCCAAGATGGCGTAGCAGTGAAGACGTGTTTTGTCCGTCCTCTCGTGTACTTTTGTATTTTCCATATTTCAATCTCTTTTCGATTTTTTATTTGATTATACCTTCTGGTAACCTGCCTCACCCAATGTGATTCGCTATTATTTTTCACTTTAGAACACATTCAAGAACCTCCAGAAGCCAACCAGCTAACTAGCTACAAGCAATTTAGTCATTGTTAGCCACTGCTAGCGGCTTTTACCTTCTACACAGATACCAGCCCTGTTCTTAGCCTGGATATTACTCGCCAATCTACCAGTATCGGACTGTCTCTCCACAACAACGCCGGATTCCTGCCGTAATCCCTGGGGCCACTACTTCTAATCTTCACAGCTAGCTAGCTAACTCACAGTTTACAGCTAGCTAGATCACAGCTAGCTTTCACTCACCGTGGCACCCAGTACCGAAGCTATCCCTGAGGCCCTCCTCCCGGCCTACTCAGCTGTTCACCCGAACCCCACTCAATACTCCACCGAATCCTTGCTGTAAACTCTGGACCTTGGCACCGGATCACCGCAGTGGCTAACGCCACTGCCACGAAGCTAGCACCAGTTAGCCGTGAGCCAGGCACATCTCCCGGCTATTAAACAAAATTCTTCAATACCTCTTTCGCCATCTGGCTTGGATTCTCTGTCGACACGGCGCCCCGCCGCACCACCACGTCTGATCTGCCGACGAATACTCCATCCGCTGTGCCTTCAACCGGCCTCCGTCTGAGCAGACCCCCCCCCCCTCCTACCACCCCCGGGCTACTAACTTTAAACGCCGTGTCGCCCGCCTGCTAGCGTAGTGGCGGCTTCCCTGTTCCATCTACTGCTGCCCCCTGGACACTATGATCACTTGGCTACATAGCTGATGCCTGCTGGACTGTCCATTAATCACGGTACTCCATTCTGTTTATGTTTTATCTGTCGGCCCCAGCCGCAAACTCAGGCTCTGTGTGTAGTTAATCCGACCCTCTCTGCCTAGTCATCGCCATTTTACCTGCTGTTGTTGTGTTAGCTGACTAGCTACTGTTGTCTCACCTGTTGTTTTAGCTAGCTCTCCCAATCAACACCTGCGATTAACTTATGCCTTGCTGTATTTCTCTCTCAAATATCAATATGCCTTGTATACTGTTGTTCAGGTTAGTTATCATTGTCTTAGTTTACAATGGAGCCCCTAGTTCCACTCCTCACACCTCTGATACCTCCTTTGTCCCACCTCCCACACATGCTGTGACCTCACCCATTATAACCAGCATGTCCAGAGATACAACCTCTCTTATCATCACCCAGTGCCTGGGCTTACCTCCGCTATACCCCTGTCTGCACAATTATGCCCTGAATATATTCTACCACGCCCATAAATCTGCTCCTTTTATTCCTCGTCCCCAACGCTCTAGGCGACCAGTTTTGATAGCCTTTAGCCTCATCCTACTCCTCCTCTGTTCCTCGGGTGATGTGGAGGTAAACCCAGGCCCTGCATGTACCCAGGCACCCTCATTTGTTGACTGCTGGGATCGAAAAATCCTTGGTTTCATGCATGTTAACATCAGAAGCCTCCTCCCTAAGTTTGTTTTACTCACTGTGTGCTTTAGCACACTCTGCCAACCCTGATGTCCTTGCCATGTCTGAATCCTGGCTTAGGAAGGCCACCAAAAATTCTGAGATTTCCATACCCAACTATAACACTTTCCATCAAGATATAACTGCCAAAGGGGGAGGAGTTGCAATCTACTGCAGAGAGAGCCTGCAAAGTGCTGTCATACATTCCAGGTCTATACCCAAACAGTTCGAACTTCTAATTTTAAAAATGAATCTCTCCAGAAATAAGTCTCTCACTGTTGCCGCCTGCTACCGACCCCCCTCAGCTCCCAGCTGTGCCCTGGACACCATGTGTGAATTGATCACCCCCCATCTAGCTTCAGAGTTTGTTCTGTTAGGTGACCTAAACTGGGATATGCTTAACACCCCGGCAGTCCTACAATCTAAGCAAGATGCCCTCAATCTCACACAAATCATCAAGGTACCCACCAGGTACAACCCTAAATCCGTAAACATGGGCACCCTAATAGACATTAGCCTGACCAACTTGCCTTCCAAATACACCTCTGCTGTCTTCAATCAGGATCTGAGCGATCACTGCCTCATTGCCTGTATCCGCTACGGGTCCGCGGTCAAACGACCACCCCTCATCACTGTCAAACGCTCCCTAAAATACTTCTGCGAGCAGGCCTTTCTAATCGACCTGGCCCGGGTATCCTGGAAGGACATTGACCTCATCCCGTCAGTTGAGGATGCCTGGTCATTCTTTAAAAGTAACTTCCTCACCATCTTAGACACGCATGCTCCGTTCCAAAAATGCAGAACTAAGAACAGATATAGCCCTTGGTTCACTCCAGACCTGACTGCCCTCGACCAGCACAAAAACATCCTGTGGCGGACTGCAATAGCATTGTATAGTCCCCGCGATATGCAACTGTTCAGGGAAGTCAGGAACCAATACACGCAGTCAGTTAGGAAAGCAAAGGCTAGCTTTTTCAAGCAGAAATTTGCATCCTGTAGCTCTAACTCCAAAAAGTTCTGGGACTGTAAAGTCCATGGAGAACAAGAGCACCTCCTCCCAGCTGCCCACTGCACTGAGGCTAGGTAACACAGTCACCACCGATAAATCTGTGATAATCGAAAACTTCAACAAGCATTTTTCAACGGCTGGCCTTGCCTTCCTCCTGGCTACTCCAACCTCGGCCAGCAGCTCCACCCCCCCCCCCCCACCCCCCCCCCCTCTGCAGCTACTCGCCCAAGCCTCCCCAGCTTCTCCTTTTACCCAAATCCAGATAGCAGATGTTCTGAAAGAGCTGCAAAACCTGGACCCATACAAATCAGCTGGGCTTGACAATCTGGACCCTCTATTTCTGAAACTGTCCGCCGCCATCGGCCTGTTCAACCTCTCCTCCGTATTATCTGAGATCCCCAAGGATTGGAAAGCTACCGCGGTCATCCCCCTCTTCAAAGGGGGAGACACCCTGGACCCAAACTGTTACAGACCTATATCCATCCTGCCCTGCCTCTCTAAGGTCTTTGAAAGCCAAGTCAACAAACAGATCACCTACCATCTCAAATTCCACCATACCTTCTCCGCTGTGCAATCCGGTTTCCGAGCCGGTCACGGGTGCACCTCATCCACGCTCAAGGTACTAAACGATGTCATAACCGCCATCGATAAAAGACAGTACTGTGCAGCCGTCTTCATCGACCTGGCCAAGGCTTTCGACTCTGTCAATCACCATATTCTTATCGGCAGACTCCGTAGCCTCGGCTTTTCTAATGACTGCCTTGCCTGGTTCACCAACTACTTTGCAGATAGAGTTCAGTGTGTCAAATCGGAGGGCATGTTGTCCGGTCCTCTGGCAGTCTCTATGGAGGTACCACAGGGTTCAATTCTCGGGCCGACTCTTTTCTCTGTATATATCAATGATTTTGCTCTTGCTGCGGGCGATTCCCCGATCCACCTCTATGCAGACGACACCATTCTGTATACTTCTGCCCCTTCCTTGGACACTGTGCTATCTAACCTCCAAACGATCTTCAATGCCATACAACACTCCTTCCGTGGCCTCCAACTGCTCTTAAACGCTACTAAAACCAAATGCATGCTTTTCAACTGTTTGCTGCCTGCACCCGCACGCCCGACTAGCATCACCACCCTGTATGGTTCCGACCTAGAATATTTGGACATCTATAAGTACCTAGGTGTCTGGCTAGACTGTAAACTCTCCTTCCAGACTCATCAAACATCTCCAATCTAAAATCAAATCTAGAGTCGGCTTTCTATTTCGCAACAAAGCCTCCTTCACTCACGCCGCCAAACTTACCCTAGTAAAACTGACTATCCTACCGATCCTCGACTTCGGCGATGTCATCTACAAAATAGCTTCCAATACTCTACTCAGCAAACTGGATGCAGTTTATCACAGTACCACCCACCACTGCGACCTGTATGCTCTAGTCGGCTGGCCCTCGCTACATGTTCGTCGCCAGACCCACTGGCTCCAGGTCATCTACAAGTCTATGCTAGGTAAAGCTCCGCCTTATCTCAGTTCACTGGTCACGATGGCAACACCCACCCGTAGTAAGCGCTCCAGCAGGTGTATCTCACTGATCATCCCTAAAGCCAAAACCTCATTTGGCCGCCTTTCCTTCCAGTTCTCTGCTGCCTGTGACTGGAACGAATTGCAAAAATCTCTGAAGTTGGAGACTTTTATCTCCCTCACCAACTTCAAACATCTGCTATCTGAGCAGCTAACCGATCGCTGCAGCTGTACATAGTCCATCGGTAAATAGCCCACCCAATTCACCTACCTCATCCCCATACTGTTTTTATTTATTTACTTTTCTGCTCTTTTGCACACCAGTATCTCTACCTGCACATGTTCATCTGATCATTTATCACTCCAGTGTTAATCTGCTAAATTGTAATTATTCACACCTATGGCCTATTTATTGCCTACCTCCGCCTGTATATAGATTATTTTTCTTCTGCTATGTTATTGACTTGTTTATTGTTTACTCCATGTGTAACTCTGTTGTTGTCTGTTCACACTGCTATGCTTTATCTTGGTCAGGTCGCAGTTGCAAATGAGAACTTGTTCTCAACTAGCCTACCTGGTTAAATAAAGGTTACATTTAAAAAATACAGTATAGTTGTTGTAAATTACTAATGTAGCTGGAATTGGCAGATTTTTTTTGTAATAAAAAAAAAATGGAGTCTATCTACATAGGCGTACAGAAGCACATTATCAGCAACCATCACTCCTGTGTTCCAATGGCACGTTGTGTTAGCTTATCCAAGTTTAGCATTTTAAAAGGCTAGTTGACCATTAGAAAACCCTTTTGCAATTATGTTAGCAGAGCTTAAAACTGTGGTTCTGATTAAAGAAGCAATCAAACTGGCCTTCTTTAGACTAGTTGAGTAACTGGAGCGTTAGCATTTGTGAGTTCGATTACTGCCTCAAAATGGCCAGAAACAAAGACCAATGCTGATGTTCCAGATACTCAACTAGTCTAAGGCCAGTTTTATTGCTTCTTTAATCAGAACTACAGTTTTCAGCTGTGCTAACATAATTGCAAACATTAACAATTACAACATTAACAATGTCTACACTGTGTTTTCTGATCAATTTGATGTTTTAATGGACATAAATATGCTTTTTCAAAAACAAGGACATTTCTAAGTGACCCCAAACTTAAACGGTTATGTTATCCACCGCTAGGCGCTAACGTGGCTGCCGCGGTGGAGTTATATCCACCGCTAGGCGCTAACGTGGCTGCCGCGGTGGAGTTATATCCACCGCTAGGGGCTAACGTGGCTGCCGCGGAGGAGTTATATCCACCGCTAGGCGCTAACGTGGCTGCCGCGGTGGAGTTATATCCACCGCTAGGCGCTAACGTGGCTGCCGCGGTGGAGTTATATCCACTGCTAGGGGCTAACGTGGCTGCCGCGGAGGAGTTATATCCTCCGCTAAGGGCTAACGTGGCTGCCGCGGAGGAGTTATATCCACTGCTAGGGGCTAACATGGCTGCCGCGGAGGAGTTATAACCACCGCTAGGGGCTAACGTGGCTGCCGCGGAGGAGTTATATCCTCCGCTAAGGGCTAACGTGGCTGCCGCGGAGGAGTTATATCCTCCGCTAAGGGCTAACGTGGCTGCCGCGGAGGAGTTATAACCACCGCTAGGGGCTAACGTGGCTGCCGCGGTGGAATTAGGTGACATCGTTATGTATTTTGGTTGTAATGTGTAGTCTTGATGATGCCTTCTCTACTCTTCTGCAGTCCCTCCGGAAGGCGCTAAGGATCATGGGAGCTCCTAACCTCCTGGCCGACAACATGGAGTATGGTCTGAGTTACAGTGTGGTGTCCTACCTCAAGAAGCTCAGCCAGCAGGTAGTGTGTCTGTGCGTCTCTGTCCCGTCTGTCTGTCCGTGTGTGTGTTGGTGAGTGCAAACTGTCTTGGTTTCCATTCACTCTTCCTTCCATAACCATCCATTCATCTTCTCCCCAGACCAAGATAGAGTACGAGCGGCTGATAGCATCTGTAGCTAAGAAGGTGGTAGCGGAGGGTGGCATCAAGGTGCGTGACCGCGGTGGGGACATCTCTCTGGCCCAGCGCAGAGACTTCACTCAGCTTCTGGCCAGCATCACAGGAGAGACGGCCGCCCTGCCCCTGGAGCTAAACTCTAAAGAGTTCTCTGGCTTTCAGCTGGCTCCTCTCAACAAGGTCAGCAGCACCGAACGGCCCTTAGCTGTGATGCTTGAGGATGAAGACGTCATGTTATCTCTAGAGATGCTCACGTAGAGATACTCACGTAGAGATACTGTGTAGATCAGCCATGATTCTCTGTATGGTATAAAGTATACATTTCTATAACATATTTGTACGTGTGTAATCATGTTGCGCTGTACACCGGTACCACGGTAGTACGACAGCACCAAATCATTACGATACCAACATTTTAGAACACCGTAGTACCCTTTCATATGATACTACCCCCCCTGACTTACTGTTGTACCCTTTCATATGATACTACCCCCTGACTTACTGTAGTACCGTTTCATATGATACTACCCCTCCCCCCCCTGACTTACTGTAGTACCCTTTCATATGATACTACCCCCCCCCCCCCGACTTACCATAGTACCCTTTCATATGATACTCCCCCCCCCCCCTGACTTACTGTAGTACCGTTTCATATGATACTACCCCCCCCCCCCCTGACTTACTGTAGTACCCTTTCATATGATACTACCCCCTGACTTACTGTAGTACCGTTTCATATGATACTACCCCCTGACTTACTGTAGTACCCTTTCATATGATACTCCCCCCCCCCCCCTGACTTACTGTAGTACCCTTTCATAATACTACCCCCCCTGACTTACTGTAGTACCGTTTCATATGATACTACCCCCCCCCCCCCCCCCCCCTCCTGACTTACTGTAGTACCGTTTCATATGATACTACCCCCCCTGACTTACTGTAGTACCGTTTCATATGATACTACCCCCTGACTTACTGTAGTACCCTTTCATATGATACTCCCCCCCCCCCCCCCCCCCTGACTTACTGTAGTACCCTTTCATAATACTACCCCCCCCTGACTTACTGTAGTACCGTTTCATATGATACTACCCCCCCCCCCCCCCCTCCTGACTTACTGTAGTACCGTTTCATATGATACTACCCCCCCTGACTTACTGTAGTACCGTTTCATATGATACTACCCCCCGACTTACTGTAGTACCGTTTCATATATTACTACCCCCCCTGACTTACTGTAGTACCCTTTCATATGATATTACCCCCCCTGACTTACTGTAGTACCGTTTCATATGATACTACCCCCCGACTTACTGTAGTACCGTTTCATATGATACTACCCCCCCTGACTTACTGTAGTACCCTTTCATATGATACTACCCCCCCTGACTTACTGTAGTACCGTTTCATATGATACTACCCCCCCCCCCCCCTGACTTACTGTAGTACCCTTTCATATGATACTACCCCCCCCTGACTTACTGTAGTACCCTTTCATATGATACTACCCCCCCTGACTTACTGTAGTACCCTTTCATATGATACTACCCCCCCCTGACTTACTGTAGTACCCTTTCATATGATACTACCCCTCCCCCCCGACTTACTGTAGTACCGTTTCATATGATACTACCCCCCCCCTGACTTACTGTAGTGCCGTTTCATATGATACTACCCCCCCCCCCCCCCTGACTTACTGTAGTACCGTTTCATATGATACTAACCCCCCCCTGACTTACTGTAGTACCCTTTCATATGATACTACCCCCCCCTGACTTACTGTAGTACCGTTTCATATGATACTACCCCCCCTGACTTACTGTAGTACCCTTTCATATGATACTACCCCCCCCCCCCCTGACTTACTGTAGTACCCTTTCATATGATACTCCCCCCCCCCCCCCCTGACTTACTGTAGTGCCGTTTCATATGATACTCCCCCTGACTTACTGTAGTACCCTTTCATATGATACTACCCCCCCCCCCGACTTACTGTAGTACCCTTTCATATGATACTACCCCCCCCTCCTGACTTACTGTAGTACCGTTTCATATGATATTACCCCCTGACTTACTGTAGTACCCTTTCATATGATACTACCCCTCCCCCCCTGACTTACTGTAGTACCCTTTCATATGATATTACCCCCCCCCCCCCCCGACTTACTGTAGTACCGTTTCATATGATACTACCCCTCCCCCTGACCTACTGTAGTACCCTTTCATATGATACTACCCCCTGACTTACTGTAGTACCCTTTCATATGATACTACCCCCTGACTTACTGTAGTACCGTTTCATATGATACTACCCCCCCTGACTTACTGTAGTACTGTTTCATATGATACTCCCCCTGACTTACTGTAGTACCGTTTCATATGATACTACCCCCCCCCTGACTTACTGTAGTACCCTTTCATATGATACTCCCCCTGACTTACTGTAGTACCGTTTCATATGATACTACCCCCTGACTTACTGTAGTACCCTTTCATATGATACTACCCCCCCCCCCCCGACTTACTGTAGTACCCTTTCATATGATACTACCCCTCCCCCCCTCCTCCTGACTTACTGTAGTACCGTTTCATATGATACTACCCCCTGACTTACTGTAGTACCCTTTCATATGATACTACCCCCCCCCCCTGACTTACTGTAGTACCGTTTCATATGATACTACCCCCCCTGACTTACTGTAGTACCCTTTAATATGATACTACCCCCTGACTTACTGTAGTACCCTTTCATATGATACTACCCCTCCCCCCTCCTCCTGACTTACTGTAGTACCGTTTCATATGATACTACCCCTCCCCCCCTCCTCCTGACTTACTGTAGTACCGTTTCATATGATACTACCCCCCGACTTACTGTAGTACCCTTTCATATGATACTACCCCCCCTGACTTACTGTAGTACCGTTTCATATGATACTACCCCCCCCCCCCTGACTTACTGTAGTACCGTTTCATATGATACTACCCCTCCCCCCCTGACTTACTGTAGTACCGTTTCATATGATACTACCCCCCCCCCTGACTTACTGTAGTACCCTTTCATATGATACTACCCCCCCCCCTGACTTACTGTAGTACCCTTTCATATGATACTACCCCTCCCCCCCCGACTTACTGTAGTACCCTTTCATATGATACTACCCCCCCTGACTTACTGTAGTACCGTTTCATATGATACTACCCCCCCTGACTTACTGTAGTACCCTTTCATATGATACTACCCCCCCCCCCTGACTTACTGTAGTACCCTTTCATATGATACTACCCCCCCTGACTTACTGTAGTACCGTTTCATATGATACTACCCCTCCCCCCCCTGACTTACTGTAGTACCGTTTCAGATGATACTACCCCCCCCCCCTCCTGACTTACTGTAGTACCCTTTCATATGATACTACCCCCCCCCCCTGACTTACTGTAGTACCGTTTCATATGATACTACCCCCCCTGACTTACTGTAGTACTGTTTCATATGATACTCCCCCTGACTTACTGTAGTACCGTTTCATATGATACAACCTCCCCTGACTTACTGAAGTACCGTTTCATATGATTCTCCCCCATCGTGTTGCTTTTCTGACACTACTAGCTCTTCCTCGCTGTTCCCTGTGTAGAGTCTGAAACCTCAGGGTTTCCGGAACGCCTACGACATTCCCAGAATGCACCTCCTGGATCAGCTGAGCCGCATGAGGAGGAACCTACTCAGCACCACCTGTCTGCTCCGAGGACAGGACACAGGTGTGTGTGTGTGTGACTCAGTTCCAGAATTAACTGTAATTTGCGTTGAATTATTCTCGCTGCCAGTTTTGTTAAGGACGAGACGAAGACTGAAATTTGAGCCCAAGTCTTCCTGTGTCCTCTTGTCTGTCCAGACCAGCTGCACAGTGTGCCCATCGCCCAGATGGGGAACTACCAGGACTTCCTCAAAGCCCTTCCCCAACCCCTCAGAGACGCAGACCCTGAACAGCCCAAACGCCTGCACACCTTCGGAAATCCTTTCAAACTGGACAAGAAGGTAGGACTATGGCTGTGTACAGAAATCACTCTCACTACCATTCCCTTCCACTTAGGAGTATCTGAAATCAGCTGGTCAAAACCTCACAAACTCTTTATTTGTTTTTTGAAAACATCTCTAACTGATTGCTATTATGAGTCAAACACATTTTTCTGGACAAATGTCAGTTGTTTGCTTTAACATTTATAACAGTGAAGTTGCAATAGTACGTTTTGTTTATCCTGTCTTTTTCTGTTGCTGTTTCTGTAGGGGATGATGATTGACGAGGCCGATGAGTTTGTGACGGGTCCCCAGAACAAGGGCAAGCGTCCGGGGAGTGACTCCAACATGCACGGGGTCGGGGGTGGGGGTCCTAAGAGACGACGGTGCATGTCCCCTCTACTGCGCCCCGGCAGAGCCTATTCGCCCCCCGTCAGCCCTGCAGCCAGCCCCTTCAGACCCCCCCTCGCCGGTGAGACACTCACTCACACAAGCTCTGTGCCATTGTTGTCAGTGCACCTGTGTGTTAAAACACAAATATTTGAAGTGCTGAGTCTGTAAAAGAAAGTGACAGTATTTTAGTTCCGTACATGTTAGTTATGAACGATCCCCCCCCCCCCTCTCACAGAGTGCGACCAGAATGAGTCAGACTCAGAGGCTGTTTTTGGGAACCTCTACAACCCAGAGACGTGTGAGACCGGGACAACGGTCCAACCAGGAGAGATCCTCTCTGGACCCCTTCTAGACGGCCCCGGCACAGGGAACCGCATGGAGGCTGATGGGGACACTGAGGAGGAGAACGGACTTCCCAGGGAGGTGGAGCTCTCAGAGGGCAGTGAGGATGGAGGAGAGACTGGGGGTGTGGTGGAGGAGCAGCGCCCGGCCCGGTACCCCTCCCCCGGGGAGCTGAAGAAGGTGATGAACAGCGAGAGTCTGGAGGTCAACACCGAACTACGAGCCCTCATCACCAAGGAGATACGGAAACCCGGGAGACGTACGTAACCAGGGGCCGCCACGCCCACACTCTGCCACGGCAACCAGAGAAAGTTGCCTCACTTTTCCCCAACGACTTAATTTAGATGTAATTGTTATTTTATGGTGAAGCTGTTGGTCCAGATGTTTCCAAAGACTGGCTGTGTAATCTGGGGCCTGGATGTCTGGAGACTGGCTGTGTAATCTGGGGCCTGGATGTCTGGGGCCTGTATGTCTGGAGACTGGCTGTGTATTCTGGGGCCTGTATGTCTGGAGACTGGCTGTGTAATCTGGGGCCTGGATGTCTGGAGACTGGCTGTGTAATCTGTGGCCTGTATGTCTGGAGACTGGCTGTGTAATCTGTGGCCTGTATGTCTGGAGACTGGCTGTGTAATCTGTGGCCTGTATGTCTGGAGACTGGCTGTGTAATCTGTGGCCTGGATGTCTGGAGACTGGCTGTGTAATCTGGGGCCTGTATGTCTGGGGACTGGCTGTGTATTCTGGGGCCTGTATGTCTGGAGACTGGCTGTGTAATCTGTGGCCTGTATGTCTGGGGACTGGCTGTGTAATCTGGGGCCTGGATGTCTGGAGACTGGCTGTGTAATCTGGGGCCTGGATGTCTGGAGACTGGCTGTGTAATCTGGGGCCTGTGTGTCTGGAGACTGGCTGTGTAATCTGGGGCCTGTGTGTCTGGAGACTGGCTGTGTAATCTGGGGCCTGTGTGTCTGGAGACTGGCTGTGTAATCTGTGGCCTGAGTGTCTGGAGACTGGTTGTGTAATCTGGGGCCTGGATGTCTGGAGACTGGTTGTGTAATCTGGGGCCTGGATGTCTGGAGACTGGCTGTGTAATCTGGGGCCTGGATGTCTGGGGCAGTACCCTGCTCCTCCAGTACCCCAACTGTACACATGTTTATTGTAACCCTGGACAAGCACATCTGATTCAATTTGTCAACTAATCATCAAGCCCTCAATGAGCTGAATGAGATGTTTGTTCAGGGCTACAACGAAACATTGTACTGTTGAGGGGACTGGAGGAACTTGGTTGGTTTTGGGACTGGAGGATCAGGGTTGGTTTGGGGACTGGAGGACCAGGGTTGGTTTGGGGACTGGAGGACCAGGGTTGGTTTGGGGACTGGAGGACCAGGGTTGGTTTGGGGACTGGAGGACCAGGGTTGGTTTGGGGACTGGAGGACCAGGGTTGGTGAGGGGACTGGAGGACCAGGGTTGGTGAGGGGACTGGAGGACCAGGGTTGGAAAACACTGGTCTTGAGGGCTGTCTGATAGTCATTAATCTGTGGTCTGTATGTCTATAGACTGGCTGTGTGATGGTAGTCATTAATCTGTGGTCTGTATGTCTGTAGACTGGCTGTGTGATGGTAGTCATTCACTTCACTGACTCCGTGTCCAATCATTACCCCTTAGACCTTGTCTCATAGCCTACTGTTGATGTCTGGTCTGAAATCCCTGAATGGAAAGTTCTCTAGTTTCATCAGCAGCTCTCACTGTGCTTGACTCTTCCCTTCTCTCTCTCTCTCTCTTTTTGTTGTTGTTATAGACTATGAAAAAATCTTCTACTTCCTGAAGCAGATCCAAGGAAGCTTTGACACACGGTTGATATTTCTCCAGAACATTATAAAAGAAGCTGCAAGGTGAGGAACACAAGCTTCTAAACAGACCTGAGTCAAACTGGAACACGATCAGCTTGGAACTCTTTTTATTTCTGTTTTTAACCCGTTAGTGTCTAAGGTGGGGGTGGTCTACTAAACTATATGGAATTGTTTTAAGAAGGTCCTACCAATGATCATTTAGCTATTTGATTTTACATTTTTAAGACCCCTTGAAGTATCATATATATATACTGCTCAAAAAAATAAAGGGAACACTTAAACAACACAATGTAACTCCAAGTCAATCACACTTCTGTGAAATCAAACTGTCCACTTAGGAAGCAACACTGATCGACAATACATTTCACATGCTGTTGTGCAAATGGAATAGACAACAGGTGGAAATTATAGGCAATTAGCAAGACACCCCCAATAAAGGAGTGGTTCTGCAGGTGGGGACCACAGACCACTTCTCAGTTCCTATGCTTCCTGGCTAATGTTTTGGTCACTTTTGAATGCTGGCGGTGCCTTCACTCTAGTGGTAGCATGAGACAGAGTCTACAACCCACACAAGTGGCTCGGGTAGTGCAGCTCATCCAGGATGGCACATCAATGCGAGCTGTGGCAAGACGGTTTGCTGTGTCTGTCAGCGTAGTGTCCAGAGCATGGAGGCGCTACCAGGAGACAGGCCAGTACATCAGGAGACGTGGAGGAGGCCGTAGGAGGGCAACAACCCAGCAGCAGGACCGCTACCTCCGCCTTTGTGCAAGGAGAAGCAGGATGAGCACTGCCAGAGCCCTGCAAAGACCCGAATCCAATTGAGCACATCTGGGACATCATGTCTCGCTCCATCCTGTTGCACCACAGACTGTCCAGGAGTTGGCGGATGCTTTAGTCCAGGTCTGGGAGGAGATCCCTCAGGAGACCATCCGCCACCTCATCAGGAGCATGCCCAGGCGTTGTAGGGAGGTCATACAGGCACGTGGAGGCCACACACACTACTGAGCCTCATTTTGACTTGTTTTAAGGACATTACATCAAAGTTGGATCAGCCTGTAGTGTGGTTTTCCACTTTAATTTTGAGTGTGACTCCAAATCCAGACCTCCATGGGTTGATAAATTTGATTTCCATTGATAATTTTTGTGTGATTTTGTTGTCAGCACATTCAACTATGTAAAGAAAAAAGTATTTAATAAGAATATTTCAATCATTCAGATCTAGGATGTGTTATTTTAGTGTTCCCTTTATTTTTTTGAGCAGTGTGTGTGTGTGTGTGTGTGCATATATATATATATATATATATATATATATATATATATATATATATATATATATATATATATATATATATATATATATATATATATATATATATATATATATATATATATATATATATATATATATATATATATATATATATATATATATATATATAGCAAAAAAAATATTTAAAATCATTTTTGGCCTTACTACTATTAGCCCATACAAACACATTGAATAACAGATTCACTACATGGAACAACAGATGGTCCCAAAACAATCTAAAGGAAGTTTGTTCTGAACGGTCTGTCCTGTATCTGAGAGATCCATAAGAAAGATCAGGAATGATGTTCAACTAGACTCTCCGTCCTGTATATCTGTCTTCTATTTCTCTACCGGCGACCATGTTCTGTTCTACTTCTCTACCAGCGACCATGTTCTGTTCTACTTCTCTACCAGCGACCCTGTTCTGTTCTACTTCTCTACCAGCGACCATGTTCTGTTCTACTTCTCTACCAGCGACCATGTTCTGTTCTACTTCTCTCCCAGCGACCATGTTCTGTTCTACTTCTCTACCAGCGACCATGTTCTGTTCTACTTCTCTACCAGCGACCATGTTCTGTTCTACTTCTCTCCCAGCGACCATGTTCTGTTCTACTTCTCTACCAGCGACCATGTTCTATTTTACCGTGTTCTGTACCAGCGACCATGTTCTATTTTACCATATTCTGTACTGTACCAGCGACCATGTTCTATTTTACCGTATTCTGTTCTGTACCAGCGACCATGTTCTATTTTACCGTATTCTGTACCAGCGACCATGTTCTATTTTACCGTATTCTGTTCTGTATCAGTGACCATGTTCTATTTTACCGTATTCTGTTCTGTACCAGGGACCATGTTCTATTTTACCGTATTCTGTTCTGTATCAGTGACCATGTTCTATTCTCTTCTATTCAGGTTCAAGAAGCGGGTGCTGATAGAACAGCTGGAGAACTTTCTAGAAGAGATCCATAACAGAGCCAACAATATGAACCACCTAGATGGGTTCTAATGGACAACTCTTCACTCCCCGGACCCTCTGACCTAACCCCTCCTCCCCACCCTCAGCCCTCAACCTGCAGCCCTTACCCAGGCTGAAATATTCCTATAGAGAAGGGGCATATAAGGTGTATGAACTAACCCAAGCAATGAAATGAGTGCTGTTGGCCTGTCTGTCTCTGTCAGTGTATACTGTGTGACGCGTGTCTCATCAGTGATGGTATGGTGAACTGATATTGCTAAGGGAGGGGGTTCAAATTAGATTGTAAAAAGTTTCCAACAACCTCAGGGCCAAAAGAGAAACACTGATGTTTTAGGTTTCAAATGAATCTTTAGGTGGCTTCATGTTTTTTTTTTTCCATTTTCTCTTTCTAGTCATCGCCCTCTCTCTTTCTAGTCATCGCCCTCTCTCTTTCTAGTCATCTCCCTCTCTTTCTAGTCATCGCCCTCTCTCTTTCTAGTCATCTCCCTCTCTCTTTCTAGTCATCGCCCTCTCTTTCTAGTCATCTCCCTCTCTCTTTCTAGTCATCTCCCTCTCTTTCTAGTCATCTCCCTCTCTTTCTAGTCATCTCCCTCTCTCTTTCTAGTCATCTCCCTCTCTCTTTCTAGTCATCTTCCTCTCTCTTTCTAGTCATCTCCCTCTCTCTTTCTAGTCATCTCCCTCTCTCTTTCTAGTCATCGCCCTCTCTCTTTCTAGCCCTCTCTCTTTCTAGTCCTCTCTCTTTCTAGTCCTCTCTCTTTCTAGTCCTCTCTCTTTCTAGTCCTCTCTCACTCTAGTCATCGCCCTCTCTTACTCTAGTCATCGCCCTCTCTCTTTCTGTGGTATTTTTGTTGTGGGTTTGTCCCCGTTTGGTTATTCACTTAATCCTGATAGGCACTCCACTCCACCAATAGAAACACTCCTTTTACTCTATTCACCAACAGAAAGGGTTGGCCACTCCCCTCCCTCATGACTTCCTAATCTTGCCATGAAAAGGTTAATCTAAAATAGGCTGCACCTACACAACCTAAACTGAAGCCCACATTTCACTCTCATGGAACTCCATATTTGTAGGCAAGAGGAACGTCATGAGTCAGTCATCTTAGCAGTTCTGGATTTTAGCTAGAAGGATAAACCAAACCAAACTCCAACAATAATAATTATAATAACGTACCATCTGAATGCTGTTATCAAAGTGCCACAGACAAGAACCCTCTGTGATGGGTAGTAGACGAGCCTCAGGAAATAGACAATAATTGAATGGTTAGCAATAGCATCCGCGCCACTAGCAATTACCCCGTACAACCACTTCGTTACCCTTTACTGCAATCCTAAACTAAATCTCTTTGCAGTGTAACAGTTCTGTGTCGTTTGGACATTCAATTGTGTAGAATTGAGGCCCTTAGATGTCTGGCTGGCAGTTTACACCACAACATTTGCAATCCTCCCTGTCCTATTCCCCTTTTATCTCTCCCCATCTCCTTTCCAATACCCCCCCCCCCCCCCCCCCCCATCCTATACAGGGACCAAATAGTTGCCAAACTTGTCTTTGTTTATAAAGAGGACGCTACCAAAAGAGAGTATTTTGAATACGCTGTATAGATGTAAATACCTTTAGAGAATTATTTAAAGAGAATGTTCAGAGGAAGGCCTTTTTTTTTTTTTTTGTATTTCCATGAATAAAGTTTCTATTTTAACCTGTGACTTGGCCATGTAAATAAAGTCAAAACACACAATCAGCATAATTGTTTTTATGTCACTTCACTTTCAAGAAAAGTTTGAGACTTTTTTGATATTAGTGTCATAATGTCATGGCTTTAGAAGCTTCTGTGATAGGCTAATTGACATCATTTGAGTTAATTGGAGGCGCACCTGTGGATGTATTTCAAGGTCGACCTTCATTCTCAGTGCTTCCTTGCTTGACATCATGGGAAAATCAAAAGAAATCAACCAACACCTCAGGAAAAAAATTGTAGACCTCCACAAGTCTGGTTCATCCTTCATCCAAACACCTGAAGGTACCACGTTCATCTGTACAAACAATAGTACACAAGTATAAACACCATGGGACCACGCAGCTGTCATACCACTCAGGAAAAGGAGACGCATTCTGTCTCCTAGGAACAACAGCAATGGACCTTGTGAAGATGCCGGCGGAAACAGGTACAAAAGTATCTATATCCACAGTAAAACGAGTCCTATATCCACATAACCTGAAAGGCCGCTCAACAAGCAAGAAGCCACTGCTCCAAAACCAGTGTAAAAAAGCCAGCCTACGGTTCACAACTGCACATGAGGACAGGTCCTGGACTTTCTGACGGGCCGTCCCCAGGTGGTGAGGATAGGAAGCATCTCCACCCCGCTGATCCTCAACACTGGGGATGCGTTCTCAGCCCTCTCCTGTACTCCCTGTTCACCCATGACTGCGTGGCCATGCACGCCTCCAACTCAATCAAGTTTGCAGACGACACTACAGTGGTAGGCTTGATTACCAACAACAATGAGACGTCCTACAATAGTAGTGGGCTTGATTCCCAAACAATGACGGCCTACAGGGAGGAGGTGAGGGCACTCGGAGTGTGGTGTCAGGAAAATAATCTCACACTCAACGTCAACAAAACTAAGGAGATGATCGTGGACTTCAGGAAAAAGCAGAGGGAGCACCCCCCTATCCACATCGATGGGGCAGTAGTGGAGAAGGTGGAAAGTACACATCACGGACAAACTGAAATGGTCCACCCACATAGACAGCGCAGTGAAGAAGACGCAACAGCGCCTCTTCAACCTCAGGAGGCTGAAGAAATTAGGCTAGTCACCAAAGATACGATCTTTTACTGATGCACAATCGAGAGCATCCTGTCGGGCTGTATCACCACCTGGTACGGCAACTGCTCCGCCCACAACCGTAAGGCTCTCCAGAGGGTAGTGAGGTCTGCACAACGCATCACCGGGGGCAAAACTACCTGCCCTCCAGGACACCTACACCACCCGATGTCACAGGAAGGCCATAAAGATCATCAAGGACATCAACCACCCGAGCCACTGCCTGTTCACCCCGCTATCATCCAGAAGGCGAGGTCAGTACAGATGCATCAAAGCTGGGACCGAAAAACAGCTTCAATCTCAAGGCCATCAGACTGTTAAACAGCCATCACTAACATTGAGTGGTTGCTGCCAACATACTGACTCAAATCTCTAGCCACTTTAATAATAAAAAATTGGATGTAATAAATGTATCACTAGTCACTTTAAACAATGCCACTTCATATAATGTTTACATAACCTATATTACTCATCTCATATGTATATACTGTACTCTATACCATCTACTCTATCTTGCCTATGCTGTTCAGCCATCACACATTCATATATTTTTATGTACATATTCTTATTCATTCCTTTACACTTGTGTGTATAAGGTAGTTGTTGTGAAATTGTTAGATTACTTGTTAGATATTACTGCACGGTCGGAACTAGAAGCATTTCGCTACACTCGCATTAACATCTGTATGTGACCAATTTGATTCGATTTGAAGATCGTACTTTTTGGAGAAATGTCCTCTGGTCTGAGGAAACAAAAATAGAACTGTATGACCATCGTTATGTTTGGAGGAAAAAGGGGGAGGCTTGCAAGCCGAAGAACACCATCCCAACCGTGAAGCACGGAGGTGGCAAGCATCATGTTGTGGGGGTGCGTTGCTGCAGGAGGGACTGGTGCACTTCACAA
Source organism: Oncorhynchus clarkii lewisi (assembly GCF_045791955.1). NCBI lineage: Eukaryota > Metazoa > Chordata > Actinopteri > Salmoniformes > Salmonidae > Oncorhynchus > Oncorhynchus clarkii. Next base: position 46,746,142 of record NC_092168.1, on the reverse strand, counting down.
AATAGATGGCATCATGAGGGGGGGAAATTATGTGGATATACTGAAGCAACATCTCAGGACATCAGTCAGGAAGCTTGGTCGCAAATGCGTCTTCCAAATGGACAATGCTCCCAGGCATACTTCTAAAGTTGTGGAAAAAATGGCTTAAGGACAACAAATTCAAGGTGTTGGAGTGGCCATCACAAAGCCCTGACCTCAATCCTATCGAACATTTGTGGGCAGAACTGAAAAAGCGTGTGTGAGCAAGGAGGCCTACAAACCTGACTCAGTTACACCAGCTCTGTCAGGAGGATTGGGCCAAAATTCACCCAACTTATTGTGGGAAGCTTGTGGAAGGCTACTCGAAACGTTTGACCCAAGTTAAACAATTTAAAGGCAATGCTACCAAATACTAATTGAGTGATTGTAAACTTCTGACCCAATGGGAATGTGATGAAAGAAATAAAAGCTGAAATAAATCATTCTCTACTATTATTCTGACAATTCACATTCTTAAGATAAAGTGGTGGTGCTAACAGACCTAAGACAGGGAACTTTTACAGGGATTAAATGTCAGGAATTGTGAAAACTGAGTTTAAATGTATTTGGCTAAGGTTTATGTAAACTTCCGACTTCAACTGCATGACGATCAACTGTATTAACAGAAATATTTTTCCACAAGTCAACTATGAGAAATTAGTGTTATTAATTTTGTGGATGTGAGAGTTTCTGAATCCTCTCCGTGACCATGGATCAACCAGGAAATAGCCAGTAGTCCTACGCTACAGAAGTAAATGACCAAGACACTTTGGGTGCAAAACACATATTTATTTACATTTTATTTACAGATATGTACAACAAATATTGTCCCTCTTCCTGATGTCTGGAAACCTCTGGTCCCCAATAAATATGGGTAGTGTGTTGGGGTTGAATATGAGCGGGGGTAGGGTATGTTGGTGGGGGTCCTAAGGTGGAGGTTAGGGGGTTCTAGGGTGGAGGTCCTAGGTTGGATGTAAGAGGGTCCTAGGGTGGAGATAAGGGGGTTCTAGGGTAGAGGTAAGGGGGTCCTAGGGTGGAGGTAAGGGGGTTCTAGGGTAGAGGTAAGGGGGTTCTAGGGTAGAGGTAAGGGGGTTCTAGGGTAGAGGTAAGGGGGTCCTAGGGTGGAGGTAAGGGAGTCCTAGGGTGGAGGTAAGGGGGTTCTAGAGTGGAGGTAAGGGGTCCTAGGGTGGAGGTAAGGGGTTTCTAGCGTGGAGGTAAGGGGGTTCTAGGGTGGAGGTAAGGGGGTTCTAGGGTGCCTGATCAGCTGGATTCACCACACGCCCCATAAATAGAACAGATCCTGGAGAGAGGGAGAGATGGAGAGATTAATAGAAGGCCAAACTAACAAGGCAATGCTGTAACGGCAGTACAACACTCCGACTAAGGCTGCGTTTACACAGGCAACCCGAATCTGATCTGCTCCTGATCTGATTGATCAAAAATACTATCGGTGGCAAAAGATCAGAATTGGGCTGCCTGTGTAAACGCAGCTATAGCATGCTTCTTTTACTGTGTTGAATATTAGTGGATGGTTTGAGTCCTGAATACTGATTGGCTGAAAGCCGTGGTATATCAGACCGTATACCACAGGTATGACAAAAAAAGACATTTTACTGCTCTAATTACGTTGGTAACCAGTTTATAATAGCAATAAGGCACCTCAGGGGTTTGTGGTATATGGCCAATATACCACGGCTAATGGCTGTATCCACATACAGCCATCTTACATAAGAACAGCCCTTAGCCGTGGTATATTGGCCATATACCACACCCCCCTCGGGCCTTATTGCATATGTAAGCCATCTGTTAATTATTTTGTATGGTAGGCCTCCTACCTGTGCTGACTTGTCGCAGGAGGAAGAAGAAAGGTCTGTCTGCTTTGAAGACGGGAGCTCGGGATCGTTTGAGTAGCACCATAGATGTTACTGCCGCTGCTTTGGTCCCGTCCTCTGTTACCTCTATCCTGGCCTCATGAAAGGCATCTGACACATACAGGCCCTCCTCTGCTGTGGAGAGATAACAAACACAATGCTGTAAGTACTGGACAATCATCTGCAGGGTACTGAGGATGACATGGAGTCTCATACAGGCTTTTATAGCTCAACTCAGAAAGTAAACCAAATTCCACATTTTGACAATGTTCCTCGTTGAAAAGCAAATTTCAGTTTACGTCTTGAATTGACACAAATTGAAATGGAATTTGACCCCAATCCTAATCTCACATTAAACCAGGAAAAGGCAGTTTAAGTGTTCTGTACCTGAGAGTCCAGTGAAGTCTGCTGCCATTGGATTGAAGGCGTCACTGACCCCCATTGACGGCAGAATCAACCTCAGGTTGAACCTGTTCTGCATTTTAAACCTGTTAAATGACAGTGCATTACACTACCGTTTTCCTGTTTCGCCACACTAGATCAGTCATCATGGAGGTTAGGACATGGTAAATGCTATGGTATACTCGGGATGACGATGACACCCATTCATACCCCACATGACATGCCACCAGAGGTCTCTTCACAGTCCCCAAGTCCAGAACAGACTATGGGAGGCACACAGTACTACATAGAGCCATGACTACATGGAACTCTATTCCACAGTACTACATAGAGCCATGACTACATGGAACTCTATTCCACAGTACTACATAGAGACATGACTACATGGAACTCTATTCCACAGTACTACATAGAGCCATGACTACATGGAACTCTATTCCACAGTACTACATAGAGACATGACTACATGGAACTCTATTCCACAGTACTACATAGAGCCATGACTACATGGAACTCTATTCCACAGTACTACATAGATCCATGACTACATGGAACTCTATTCCACAGTACTACATAGAGCCATGACTACATGGAACTCTATTCCACAGTACTACATAGAGCCATGACTACATGGAACTCTATTCCACAGTACTACATAGAGCCATGACTACAAGGAACTCTATTCCACAGTACTACGTAGAGCCATGACTACATGGAACTCTATTCCACAGTACTACATATATCCATGACTACATGGAACTCTATTCCACAGTACTACATAGAGCCATGACTACATGGAACTCTATTCCACAGTACTACATAGAGCCATGACTACATGGAACTCTATTCCACAGTACTACATAGAGCCATGACTACATGGAACTCTATTCCACAGTACTACGTAGAGCCATGACTACATGGAACTCTATTCCACAGTACTACATAGATCCATGACTACATGGAACTCTATTCCACAGTACTACATAGAGCCATGACTACATGGAACTCTATTCCACAGTACTACATAGAGCCATGACTACATGGAACCCTATTCTACATCAAGTAACTGATGCAAGCTGTAAAATTAGATTTTAAAAAACAGATTTAAAAAACACCTTATGGAACAGCGGGGACTGTGAAGCAACACAAACATTGGCACAGACACACAAACACGATAACATACTCACTATACATACACATGGATTTAGTACTGTAGACATGTGGTAATGGTGGAGTAGGGGTCTGAGGGCACACAGTGTGTTGTGAAATCTGTGAATGTATTGTAATGTTTTTAAAATGGTTAATTTTGTTTGAACCCAGGAAGAGTAACTGATGCTTTGGCAGCAGCTAATGGGTATCCATAATAAATACAAAATACCCTAAACTATAATCCTTACCTAACCCTAAACCGTTTTAAATGTCACCTTCAATGACGTGAAGTTGGGCTGTCCCAGGTATCCCTCTTAGCAAACGTCCGTTAGGATACAGGGAACGGAAGCCACTTTGGGTATCCCTCTTAGCAAACGTCCGTTAGGATACAGGGAACGGAAGCCACTTTGGGCTAGGAAATGTTTTACATCAGTGATACTAACCTGGTATAAGAAATGTTTTCAAATGAAATCATATTGATGTGTGTAGGCTACCTGGGGAGAAAGACATCCATCTTGGTTCTACGGAGGCCAGTGTCCCAGGTGGCCACAGCGCTGGGAGTTAGCTGGGATTCCAGAGAGGACAGTGGCGTCTTCCTGTCGCTGGGCAGAGCTACCAGCAGACCGAGGGAGCGGCCCAGGTACGGCAGCTCCAGAACTGTGTAGCGCTGATCAGACAAGGTGCGGAACTGACCTACACATAGAAGGGAAACAAAGAGAGGGACCCGCTTAAATAAGGACACAGGATAATCAATCATATGGATTTTAGAAGCCCTTTTTGACATTAGCAGTTGTCAGGGTTTTACAGATACCCAGCCTAGAACCCCCAAAGACCAAGCGATGCAGAAACACTAAACACTTGTACTTTACAATTGTACAATGTCAAATGATCTAGATTATTGTAGTACGAACCAAAACTCCAACTCTACCATTAAGCTAAATGCGGTGTGGTGCCTGATGGATTGACTGTAAGCCACAGCCAAAGGGAGAGACAGAGAGAAAGATATTGCCGTTGTCTCTTCTCACTTACCAAAGTTGACCTCTGTGGCCTGGTGCATCATGGGCACCTTGATGGTGCTGCCGTCCGACAGGGTGAAGGGAAGGTTCTGGGTGTCTGTGAAGAGGAACTGTTTCTGCCACACGCCCCGGAAGTTTACAGTGTTGACCAGGGCCATCTGCAGCCGCTGGCCCCACAACGAGGTCTCTTCCTGGGCCTCGCCAGACCCAAACAGCTCCCCGCTGCCACCGGACTGGAGCGGCTCACCGGTGCCGTGGTTACGTCCCCACTGTTGCAGCTGGCTTCGGGTGTGGTTGGGCTGGCTGAAGTTGGCTCGCACCAGACTGCTGTTGCCCAAGGCTGCTGCATGCTGGGTAAAAACAGGAAGTAGCTGGACGCCGCTCTGGACGAATAGAACGCAGGCCTGCCGGAGCCGCACCCCGTGACTGGAGTTACCCACATCCCCCTGCGACCGCAACAGGAAGTCCTGCACCTGCATATCTGGGTAGACCGGAAATGGAATCAGTGGCTTGGTTCCCACTAAATTAGCTTTTTGATTTTCATTTTAGGTTAGGGTTAGGCGTAAGGTTAGCAGTGTAGTTAGGGTTAGGCTTAAGGTTAGCAGTGTGGTTAGGATTAGGTATAAGGTTAGAGTGTGGTTAGAGTTAGCAGTGTGGTTAGGGTTAGGCATAAGGTTAGCAGTGTGGTTAGGGTTAGGTATAAGGTTAGCAGTGTGGATAGGGTTAGCAGTGTGGTTAGGGTTAGGCATAAGGTTAGCAGTGTGGTTAGGGTTAGGCATAAGGTTAGCAGTGTGGTTAGGGTTAGGTATAAGGTTAGCAGTGTGGTTAGGGTTAGCAGTGTGGTTAGGGTTAGGCATAAGGTTAGCAGTGTGGTTAGGGTTAGGCATAAGGTTAGCAGTGTGGTTAAGGTTAGCAGTGTGGTTATGGTTAGCAGTGTGGTTAGGGTTAGGCATAAGGTTAGCAGTGTAGTTAGGGTTAGCAGTGTGCTATGGTTAGAGGTAAAATCAGATTTTAAGAAGATAAATATTCCCCACTAATGGTTAAGGGCAAAGTATTAACTTAAGGGGGCTGAATAATTTTGCACGCCCAATTTTTCAGTTTTTGATTTGTTAAAAAAGTTTGAAATATCCAATAAATGTCGTTCCACTTCATGATTGTGTCCCACTTGTTGTTGATTCTTCACAAAAAAATACAGTTTTATCTCTTTATGTTTGAAGCCTGAAATGTGGCAAAAGGTCGCAAAGTTCAAGGGGGCTGAATACTTTCGCAAGGCACTGTATGTATAAATATAACGTGTGTATGTACTGTATGTACAGTGGGGCAAAAAAGTATTTAGTCAGCCACCAATTGTGCAAGTTCTCCCACTTAAAAAGATGAGGGGCCTGTAATTTTCATCATAGGTACACTTCAACTATGACAGACAAAATGAGGGGGAAAAAATCCAGAAAATCACATTGTAGGATTTTTGGAAGTGGAGGGTCCGTCATGGTCTGGGGCGCTGTGTCACAGCATCATCAGTCTGAGCTTGTTGTCATTGCAGGCAATCTCAACGCTGTGCGTTACAGGGAAGACATCCTTCTCCCTCATGTGGTTCCCTTCCTGCAGGCTCATCCTGACATGACCCTCCAGCATGACAATGCCACCAGCCATTCTTTTTATTTTACCAGGTAAGTTGACTGAGAACACATTCTCATTTACAGCAACAACCTGGGGAATAGTTACAGGGGAGAGGATGGTGATGAGTGAGCCAATTGTAAGCTGGGGATTATTAGGTGACCGTGATGGTATGAGGGACAGATTGGGAATTTAGCCAGGACACCAGGGTTAACACCTCTACTCTTCCGATAAGTGCCATAGGATCTTTAATGACCTCAGAGAGTCAGGACACCTGTTTAAAGTCCCATCCGAAAGACGGCACCCTACACAGGGCAGTGTCCCCAATCACTGCCCTGGAGTATTGGGATATTTTTTTATTTTTTTTTAGACCAGAGGAAAGAGTGCCTCCTACTGGCCTTCCAACACCACTTCCAGCAGCATCTGGTCTCCCAGCCAGGGACTGACCAGGACTCACCCTGCTTAGCTTCGGAAGCAAGCCCGCAGTGGGATGCAGGGTGGTATGCTGCTGGTTCTGTGCATGATTTCCTGCAAGACTGGAATGTCAGCGTTCTGCCATGGCCAGCGAAGAGCCCGGATCTCAATCCCATTGAGCACGTCTGGGACCTGTTGGATCGGAGGGTGAGGGCTAGGGCCATTCCCCCCAGAAATGTCTGGGAACTTGCAGGTGACTTGGTGGAAGAGTGGGGTAACATCTCACAGCAAGAACTGGCAAATCTGGTGCAGTCCATGAGGAGGAGATGCACTGCAGTACTTAATGCAGCTGGTGGCCACATCAGATATTGACTGTTACTTTTGATTTTGAACCCCCCCCTTTGTTCAGGGACACATTATTTAATTTCTGTTAGTCACATGTCTGTGGAACTTGTTCAGTTTATGTCTCAGTTGTTGAATCTTGTCATGTTCATACAAATATTTACACGTTTCGTTTGCTGAAAATAACACAGTTGACAGAAAGAGGACGTTTCTTTTCTTTTGCTGAGTTTATTTGAATCATATTAAAATAAAATGTAAAGCTCGATTGAGTTCTATTTTGCTATCGTCTGTGATTTTTGCCTACAATATTTCATGATGTGTAACAAGATGTGCACAATAACGTGCCAAAGAATAAGCCTCAATATTTGCAGAGGTTACAATCTCTATCTAGGATGCTGATCCGTCGTCTGTATTGTGGACTAATGTTTAAGGTCAGATTTGAACGGAAAAAGCTAATCAGAGCAGCGCTGCCTTCATGTCCATCCTGTCAGTAACGTATCGACACATTCTCTAATGACGGTAAAATCTATGCAGTGTTTTGAGAAAGGCATGTGACATCGAGCCCAGGTCCATACCACAGCCAGCCTTAGAGTCGAAACCTTTTCTTCACTTTGGCACCTTTCACCTTTTTTTTAATCAATCAAGTATGCTGATAAATCAATAAAATATCCTCCTTCTCTCTCTACCTGAAGTACGCCCTTCTCTACATTACCTTTTAAACTTCACTGGTTTAGTGACTCCTGTGTAACACCGTGACCTTTCCACCCCAGTGTCTCGGTATTACCCTCTGAATAATCTGATTACAAAGCAGAGGCAGGTATTAAGTCTCCAGACTCTACCAGCCGACAGGACCCCCATGCCAATTGTCCCACAGGACCCCGTACCAGCTGTGCAGCCCGGCACCAGTTTAAGGGAATGGTATTCTCAGGTGACTGATTTAAACAAACCGTAAAGGAGAGCAAAATAAACCCACACTGGTAAAGATGCTAGTTAAAGATGCTAGTTAAAGATGCTAGTTAAAGATGCTAGTTAAAGATGCTAGTTAAAGATGCTAGTTAAAGATGCTAGTTAAAGATGCTAGTTAAAGATGCTAGTTAAAGATGCTAGTTAAAGATGCTAGTTAAAGATGCTAGTTAAAGATGCTAGTTAAAGATGCTAGTTAAAGATGCTAGTTAAAGATGCTAGTTAAAGATGCTAGTTAAAGATGCTAGTTAAAGATGCTAGTTAAAGATGCTAGTTAAAGATGCTAGTTAAAGTGCTCAGCCACCGCCCTTTCACCTTTTAGCCCATGGGGCTCTGCTTGGTGGGCGGGATTTCTTACCGTTGATGTCATACCCCAGTGCGGCCACCAGTTGCGCCAGCGTGTTGCCGCGGGCGCCCAGCTGCAGAAGACCCAAGGACAGCGAGACGCTCGCCGGCGACACTATCAAGTTGGAGTTGTTCTCTGTCTCGGTGAGCGTTTGGTAAAGGTTGACGGCGAACTCTGTGTGCAGCTCTCCCATGGTGTCTTGAAGGCTGAAGGCGTCACACTGACCCCTCTCCACCAACCAGAAGTAGACGAACAGCGAGGTCATCGACAGGCGACACATGACCTTGGAAGTGAATGGTCAAAGGACAAATGTAGATGTTGATGGCAGATGGGGTCCACAGAGATGGGGTCCACAGAGATGGGGTTCACAGAGATGGGGTCCACAGAGATGGGATCCAGAGAGATGGGGTCCACAGAGATGGGATCCAGAGAGATGGGGTCCACAGAGATGGGATCCAGAGAGATGGGGTCCACAGCGATGGGGTCCACAGCGATGGGGTCCAGAGAGATGGGGTCCACAGAGATGGGGTCCACAGCGATGGGGTCCACAGCGATGGGGTCCACAGAGATGGGGTCCAGAGAGATGGGGTCCAGAGAGATGGGGTCCACAGAGATGGGGTCCAGAGAGATGGGGTCAACAGAGATGGGGTCCACAGAGATGGGGTCCGCAGCGATGGGGTCCACAGAGATGGGGTCCACAGAGATGGGGTCCACAGAGATGGGGTCCAGAGAGATGGGGTCCACAGAGATGGAGTCACTGCAAAGACAAGGAGGGTAGGTCATGTTATAACGTCTTTATAGGCATATTTTTCCTTTTCCGTGTCACTACATATATTGATTTTATTTGGCTGTTAGAAAAATATATAGACATGTGCAAAACTTGACAGAGTCAATGACTTGTGATCCCTGATGATATCAAGTGTTGCCTTAGATACATTCATGAATAGTTCTTGGTGGGATAACTTTTCATTGTAACACCATACTTAGTTAACGTATGGAAATCCAGAGAGGACGTATGAATAAAAAAAAATGCTTCCCTTGTTATGTTGAGATCACAACGAGATCACGAGATAAACTGTATAAATAGGAGTGGATGTATTGATGTTAGATTGACTGTTTGACTGAGGCGGAAGAGCCCATGATGGATCGGAGCCCACGGTGGATCGGAGCCCCACGGTGGACCGGCGCCCCACGGTGGATCGGCGCCCCACGGTGGATCTGCCTATACCTTTTTATTGATTGCTACACTAAGGGATGGTACATTTAGTGCGGACATCATGCTTTAATTTGTGTTTGGAAATCATTATCAGTTTATAAGTTAGAACGTTAGCAAGCTAAATATCCCTTACCTTGAGCTGTAGAGCTAACTATGGGGCATATAAGCCATGAACAATACCTGACAGGCCCTGTCCCCAAGACCACAGCGAGCCAGCTAGCTAGTTAGCTAGGTAGTCTTGTTAGCTAGATAACTAGCTAGCTAGCTTGTTATCTACACTGGTTGTTAGCTTGCACAACTGATATGTGTGTAATTGTAAGGAACACTTCGTGTTTTATCGATAATATTTACAATTACAAAGTGAGTGAGCTCTATTTTTGACAGGCTGATCAGATTCAATAGCAGACTCAAAGGCTGATAAGTCAGGATTCTGCCTTGTAGGCTGTTTCATAGGTAAAGCTCCTTGCAGGCTGATTAGCATTGATGGGTTCGGATTTCTAAACTTTAAATATTATTAATCATTAGTTGTCATAGAGATATGAGGGGTGCCATAGTCTAGGGTCTACACCAGAAGTTAATGGTTATCTGTAGGAGGAATGCATATGGTGGAGGCAATTAAGCTTGGAATGTACTGAGTGAAGGAGAGACGACCACATCTTGGCTGATAAGGGTGGGGAGTTGTGGATTAGTGAGGAAGGGGGCTGAGGTCAGGTCAGATCACGTTAAGGGAGAACGAACAGTTTATTGCCTGCGTCACTTCATTTCCTGCCTGGCAACAGAGATTATTTAGAGACAAGGAGGAGATTCAACCCCGAATTTGAGTATATATGCCACCGCTGGTGGTACCAGGTCTGTATCCCACCTCGACAACAGCCAGTGAAATTGCAGGGCGCCAAATTCAAAACAACAGAAATCTCACAATTAAAATTCCTCAAACATACAAGTATTATACACCATTTTAAAATATAAACCTCTTTTTAAATCCAACCACAGTGTCCGATTTCAAAAAGGGCTTTACGGAGAAAGCACACCATGCGATTATGTTAGGTCAGCGCCTAGTCACAGAAAACTATACAGCCATTTTCCAGCAAAGGAGAGAGCTCACAAAAGTCAGAAATAGCGATTAAATTCATCACTAACTTGTGATGATCTTCATCAGATGGCACTCGCAGGACTTCATGTTACACAATAAATGTGTGTTTTGTTCGATAAAGTTAATCTTTATGTCCAAAAACTTCAGTTGAAATTGGCACGTTATGTACAGTAGTCATTGTCTCAATCAAACATCCGGTGAAAATGCAGAGAGCCACATCAAATTACAGAAATACTTATCATAAACATTGATGAAAGATACAAGTGTTTAACATACATACAGGGAGTACAGGTACTGAGTCAATGTGGAGGCTATATACAGGGAGTACAGATACTGAGTCAATGTGGAGGCTATACACAGGGGAACCGGCACAGAGTCAATGTGGAGGCTATATACATGGGGTACCGGTACTGAGTCAATGTGGAGGCTATATACATGGGGGTGCCGGTACTGAGTCAATGTGGAGGCTATATACAGGGGGTACCGGTACTGAGTCAATGTGGAGGCTATATACAGGGGGGTGCCGGTACTGAGTCAATGTGGAGGCTATATAGAGGGGGGTGCCGGTACTGAGTCAATGTGCGGGGGCACCGGTTAGTGGAGGTAATTTAGGTAACATGTACATGTAGGTAGAGTTAAAGTGGCTATGCGTAGATAATAAACAGAGAGTAGCAGCAGCGTAAAAGAGAGGTCTGGGAAGCCCTTTGATTAGCTGTTTAGGAATCTTATGGCTTGGGGGTAGAAGCTGTTAAGAAGCCTTTTGGACCTAGACTTGCCATGCGGTAGCAGAAAGAACAGTCTATGACTAAGTTGGCTGGAGTCTTTGACAATAATCTGGGCCTTCCTCTGATACAGCCTGGTATAGAGGTCCTGGATGGCAGGAAGCTTGGCCCCAGTGATGTACTGGGCCGTATGGACATACGGTCGGAGGGCGAGCAGTCAATGGATACTTGCGGTCAGATGCCGTGCAGTTGCCGTACCAGGCAGTGATGCAACCAGTCAGGATCCTCTTGATGGTACAGCTGTAGAACCTTTTGAGGATCTGAGGGCCCATGCCAAATCTTTTCAGTCTCCTGATGGGGAATATGCTTTGTCGTACCCTCTTCACGACTGTCTTGGTGTGTTTGGACCATGATAGTTTGTTGGTGATGTGGACACCAAGGAACTTGAAGCTCTCAACCTGCTCCACTACGTGCTCCGTCCACCTTTTCCTGTAGTTAACAATCATCTCCTTTGTCTTGATCATTTTGAGGGAGAGGTTGTTGTCCTGGCACCACACGGCCAGGTCTCTGACCTCCTCCCTATAGGCTGTCTCATCGTTGTCAGTGAACAACACTGTTGTGTTTGATAACTTGAATCCACAAACACCAGAGACTAGCATAGCGTAGAGTAGCATAGTAAATGTGAATCTGTGACACTAAAATTATATAGCATGATATGTTATGTTTGGTATGGTTACATAAGACAGAAGGTTACTTAAAGGGATAGTTTGGGATGCTAACAGTTACTGTAGACTGCCAGTCATTGTGCTATCGCTAGTTAGCAATTACGCTAACATTAGTTAGCAACTTCCTTCAAACTACATGCAGAGACATAAAAATTGTGTTCATGATTTCATCTGACTCTGGGGAAGTAGTAGTAGTAGGCTTCATTGACAAAATCTTGAAGTTTCCCTTTAAGGCAAAAACAAAAGAAGGGTGCTTGGCCCTGGTGGATTGGTAGGCTTATAACACTGACAGCTTCAGCATTTTTGCTGATTTTCATATTTTCAACTACTTACCACTTTTTATCTACTTTGCATCTACTTAGCATGTTAGCTAACCCTTTCCCCTATCCTTAACCTCTCTAGGGTAGGGGGCAGCATTTCGGAATTTTGGATGAAAAGCATTCCCAAATGAAACGGCCTGCTACTCGGGCCCAGAAGATATGATATGTATACAACTGGTAGATTTGGATAGGAAACACTCTAAAGTTTCCAAAACTGTTAAAATAGTGTCTGTGAGTATAACAGAAATGATTTAGCAGGTGAAAACCTGAGAAAAATCCATTCAGGAAGTAGTTTTCTATTCAATGCCATTACAGTATCCATTGACTTAGGACTCCATTTGCAGTTCCTATGCCTTCCACTAGATGTCAACAGTCTTTAGAAATAGTTCTTATAAATGAGGGAGTAAGACCAGTCTGAACGAGTGGATCCTACCATGTCGCAGAGCTTTTTCATGCGCATGTGCATTTCTTGTTTACCTTTTATATTGACGCCGTTATTGTCCGGTTGAAATATTATAGATCATTTAGGCTTAAAAACAACCTGAGGATTGAATATAAACATCGTTTGACATGTTTCTATGAACTTTACGGATACAATTTGGATTTTTTTATTTGATTGTTTTGACTGCGTTTGAGCCTGTGGATTACGGATGAAAACGCACTAACTAGGTATGCTTTCATCGAAAAGCCTTTTATAAATATGACACTGTGGTTGGTTTAACAAGAAGTTAATCTTTAAACCTATGTAAAATATGTTTTGTTTTCTGATTTTTTATAATGAGCCTTTCTGTAATTGAATTTGGCGCCCTGCAATCTCACTGGATGTTGGCCAGATGGGCGTACCCTAGAGAGGTTAATCCAACCTTAACCACTAGCCTAGATAATGTTAGCCACCTTGCTAACGTTAGCGTTAGCCACCTTGCTAACGTTAGCATTAGCCACGTAGCTAAAGTTAGCCAAAACTAATTATAATTCATAACATATCATACGAAATTGATGATGGACATCCACAAATGAATACATACCATATGAAACGTAACAAGTCTTTGGAGTGTCCCATATTTACATGTACTATATATGTTAAGTCTACCCCTGATTCCAGGTTGCAAATACATGTAGCCTATGCCTATAATGATCATGACTAATATACTGTCTAAGCAAATGTTCCTTACCCAGTAGACATAACCTTTATAAATGTTATACATTCCATACAAACAGTACCAGTCAAAAGTTTGGACACACCTACTCATTCAAGGATTGTTCTTTATTTGTACTATTTTCTACATTGTAGAATAATAGTGAAGACATCAAAACTATGAAATAACACATTGAAATAACAGTTGATGTTGAGATATGTCTGTTAATTGAACTCTGTCAAGCATTTATTTGGGCTGCAATTTCTGAGGCTGGTAACCTTAATGAACTTATCCTCTGCAGCAGACGTAACTCTGAGTCTTCCTTTCCTGTGGCGGTCCTCATGAGAGACAGTTTCATCATAGTGCTTGATGGGTTTTGTAACTGCACAAAGTTTTCCGAATTGACTGACCTTCATGTCTTAAAGTAATGATGGACTGTCATTTCTCTTTGCTTATTTGAGCTGTTCTTGCCATAATATGGACTTGGTCTTTTACCTAATAGGGCTATCTTCTGTATACCCCCCCCCCCCCCCTACCTTGTCACAACACAACTGATTGACTCAAATGCATTAAGAAGGAAATAAATTCCACAAATTAACTTTTAAGAAGGTACACCTGTTAATTGAAATGCATTCCAGGTGACTACCTCATGAAGCAGGTTGAGAGAATGTCAAGAGTGTGCAAAGCTGTCATCAAGGCAAAAAAGGTGGCTGCTTTGAAGAATCTCATAATATATGTTGATTTGTTTAACACTTTTTTTGGTTACTACATGATTCCATATGTGTTATTTAACAGTTGTAATGTCTTTACTATTATTATACAATGTAGAACTTTTGACTGGTACTGTATTTTAAAGAGCCAAAGCTAATGGAAACCATATAAGCCAACAGATAGGGAATTTAAATGATCGGCAATAATTTAAAGTTAAAACTCATCACAGTTGTAAGTCTGTCATAACTGCGCTTGGCCATATTAAACAAGGCACATACACGTGCCAGAAACTTACCTGTAAGTCAGGTACATAGGAAGATTGCAATTATGTCGCCTATCTGTCCCAATTCCTGACAGTTATCTCCAAGGATCTGGTGTCCACTAAAGTCCTCTATCACTGTCACTGGAGAGCTTGTGTGCGCGTATGTCCCTCTCACCGTTCATGTCCCGGTGTTTGTTGTGTCTGCGCCTTGCGTAGCCAGCTGCTTGAGTGGTGAGCGGGTTCTCAGTCATAAGACCGTGTTTAAAGGGAGTGCTCGGTGTTTGCGGTCTCTGTCGGCGATGTCCGTACCACTCGGCTAGAATTCCCACTTCCCCGAACCGGCACTAGAAGGAGCCAGGCGCAGGGGAGGCATGTCACCGACCAGCAAATCCCAACACGAACTGAGAAAAAAGACATACACACACACACACTTACCAGAAGACAGTCGGTCCCCTAATTATTTTTTTGTGGTGATCAAATGGCATCCCTAAAAAGAGGATAACAACACACTAACCATCCCAGTACTGCATTAGGAATGACGCTATGGTATGTATCATTACAGTCGTGGCCAAAAATATTGGCAACCTTGCACTTTTTTTTTCAAGTAACTCACAATTTTCCATCAAAATAAGTTGAAATTGAACAGAGTATTTGGTCTCCACATTTCGTTATTTCACTGTTAATATTACAGAACCTTTGTTTTCGATTCAGAACTTAATATATCAATTTAAATCAGTAAATAAACAGAAATGCCATTGACAAAATTATTGACACCTTAGACTTCAAATTTGGTAGCACAGCCTTTGGTCTAAATAACTGCAATCAAGCGCTTCCTGTAGCCAACGATGAGCTTCCTACACCTCTGTACTGGCAGTTTGGCCTACTCCTCTTGGTCAAACTGCTCCTGTTCTTCCAGATTAGAAGGGTGCCTTCTTCTAACTGCTGTTTTCAGATCTCTCCACAAGTTTTAAATGAGATTTAGATCGGGACTCATTGCTGGCCACTTCAGAACAATCCATCGTTTTGTCTTGAACTATTCCTGGGTGCTTTTTTGAAATGTGTTTGAGGTTATTGTCCTGATGGAAGACCCCTTGACCTTCGACGGTGACCCAGCTTTCTGACACAGGGTCCGACATGGCGCTCCAAAATACCTTGGTATTCACCTGATGTCATGATGCCATGCACACGTTCAAGGCACTCAGAGCCAGAGGCAGCAAAGCAACCTCAAAACATCACTGAACCCCATCCATGTTAGACTGTAGGGAAGGTCTTCTTTTATTTGAAAGCTTCATTTTGTTTTCTGTAAACATAGAGATGGTGTACTTTATAAAAAAATATATATAATTTGGTCTCATTCTGTCCACAGGACATTCTCCCAGAAGGATTTTTGTCATGTTCAGGTGTCTTTTGGAGAATTGCAGTCAGGCTTTTTTTAATGTATTTTTCTCGGCAGTGGGGTCCTCCTGGGTCTCCTACCATATAACCCCCTATCATTGAGTTGGCGGCGGATGGTACGAGTTGAACCTGTCGTACCTTGTGTGTCTGAAGGTCAGCTTGAATCTGTGTGGCAGTTGACCGAGGTGCTTTCTCCCCTATTCGAACAATCCTTCGCTGTAATCTTTCATCAAGTTTTCTCTCGCGGCCACGTCCAGTGAGGTTGGCTACAGTGGCTTCAACGTCTTGATAACATTAGGTACGGTGGAAACAGGAACACCAAGGTCTCTGGCGATGGACTTGTAGCCATGAGATTGTCCATGCTTGACTATAATCTTGTGTCTGACCTCCTCAGATAATTCTCTGGTTTTCTTTATTTTGTCTATGCTCATTGCGGTACACACAGTGACACAAAACAGGAGAATGAGTCATTTTCTCTATTCAAATGAGTGATTTTTTATACAGCAGGCATCTTCAACTCATCACAGGTGAGTTCAATTTGAAAGTAAATGAGAATCACCATTATTTTTGGCCACGACTGTAAGTTATCTGGTAATGAATGATTATTTGTGACTGAGTCCTGTTCGGACACATATTTTGTCCATCATCTTTACAGTTCGGGTTCCTAGCTACCCTAACAGACCCTCGCAACCCTAACAGACCCTAGCAACCCTAACAGACCCTAGCAACCCTAACAGACCTTTGCAACCCTAACAGTGCCTAGCAACCCTAACAGCGCCTAGCAACCCTAACAGACCCTAGCTACCCTAACAGACCCTAGCTACACTAACAGATCCTTGCAACCCTAACAGTTCCTAGCAACCCTAACAGACCATAGCAACCCTAACAGACCATAGCAACCCTAACAGATCCTTGCAACCCTAACAGATCCTAGCAACCCTAACAGACCCTAGCAACCCTAACAGACCCTAGCAACCCTAACAGACCCTAACAGACCATAGCAACCCTAACAGATCATTGCAACCCTAACAGACCCTAGCTACCCTAACAGACCCTAACAGACCATAGCAACCCTAACAGATCATTGCAACCCTAACAGACCCTAGCTACCCTAACAGACCCTAGCTACCCTAACAGACCCTAGCTACCCTAACAGACCCTAGCAACCCTAACAGACCCTAGCAACCCTAACAGACCCTAGCAACCCTAACAGACCCACAAATTTGTTTGCATCTCTGTTAGTGAGCATTTCTTTTTTTGCCAAGATAATCCATCCACCTGACAGGTGTGGCATATCAATAAGCTGATTAAACAGCATGATCATTACACAGGTGCACCTTGTGCTCAAGATAATAAAACACCACTCTAAAATGTGCAGTTTTGTCACATAACATAATGCCACAGATGTCTCAAGTTTTGAGGGAGTATGCAATTGACATGCTGAATGCAAGAATGTCCACCAAAGCTGTTGCCAGAGAATTGAATCTTTCTCAAAAATGTTCCACCATAACGTAGTTTTATTGAATTTGGCAGTACGTCGGACCGGCCTCACAACCCCAGACAACGTGCATGGCGTTGTGTGGGCGAGCGGTTTGCTGATGTCAAGATTGTGAACAGAGCGCCCCATGGTGGCAGTAGGTTTTGGTATGGGCAGGCATAAGCTGCGAACAATAAAAGACAGAGTAAGAGACAGAGAGACAGAGAGAGAGAGATAGAGAGAGAGAGACAGAGACAGAGAGAGAGAGAGAGAGAGAGAGAGACAGAGACAGACAGACAGACAGACAAGGCAAAAGGTGGTCTCTCTCTCTCTCTTTCTCTGTGTTCAGTCCCTGGTCTGCTGCCCTCTGGCCCTGGCCTCGGCTCTGTGTAGTTGGTGAGCTGCCATTCTAAACCCTGGCGACCCCCAGATCACTGCCAGGTCAGGACCATATCAACTAGCAGGCCATAGTAACTCTCCATACAGGACCCTGCCAACTAGCAGGCCATAGTAAATCTTCATACAGGACTCTGCCAACTAGCAGGCCATAGTAACACTCCATACAGGACCCTGCCAACTAGCAGGACATAGTAACACTCCATACAGGACCATATCAACTAGCAGGCCATAGTAACTCTCCATACAGGACCATATTAACTAGCAGGCCATAGTAACTCTCCATACAGGACCATGCCAACTAGCAGGCCATAGTAACTCTCCATACAGGACCATATCAACTAGCAGGCCATAGTAACACTCCATACAGGACCATGTCAACTAGCAGGCCATAGTAACACTCCATACAGGACCATGTCAACTAGCAGGCCATAGTAACACTCCATACAGGACCATGCCAACTAGCAGGCCATAGTTACACTCCATACTTCTTCTAATAACATACCCAGGTTATGGTTGTCAAATTCTCAGACAATCGGACATTGTGTATATTAACAGTAGCATTTTCTGTCCATTCTCACGTTTCATCATCTTAGCAATTATGATGCAGTTATACCAAAACAATACACAACACAGAGTTTCATATCCAAGTTTTAATGTGGGAGAAAAACAGCAACAGACAAATTGCAACAGGATCCCTTGGGACCCAGAGCTTTGTGGGTTAATATACCATATTATTTACAGCACTTTGAAGTAAGTCTCAGCTCTGTTAAAAGTACACTCAAGACACACTTTTATTGATCCTGGTGATTCAGGAGTATCATTAAAACAGGTTAAAACATGCTCCATCAACATTATAAAAACTATACAGAAAACCCTTTACATCGCTGAATTAAGTAAACAAAAGCCCAGTCATGAATCTGATGAACTGATACCTGACATGAACATGGTCGCTCTAGCTGGAAGATCGGAGTACTGTGAATCTTGGTGAGGACATGTTGAATAATAGTGACTGTTTTAATTGAACTTCCGCAATGTTATCATGTGTAAGTTGTAAGTTGAAAACTCAATTTTTTTTAAAAGCACTGTGTGAGTAATCTTGCCAACAGACAAAAGAGCTGTGAATAGATCAGTGGTTGACCAATGAGGTGCCTTGATTTGGCTCGGCAACAGGAACAAGACACGATGTAATGCATTTTTCTTTTGACACATAATCGTTCTTGCTAGTCATTGCGCTAACGCTAGTTAGCATTGTCTCGCGAAACTACCTCTAACTTCCTTCATACTGGACACAAGAGACATCAGTGGTGGTTGCTGAGGGGAGAACGACTCATAATAATGGCAGGAAAGGAGCAAATGAAATGTCACCAAACAAAGAGAAACCATGGAAACCATAGAAACCATGGAAACTACGTGTTTGATGTATTTGATACCATTCCACTGATTCCGATCCAGTCTTTACCACGAGCCTGTCCTCCCCCAATTAAGGTGCCACCGTCCCCCTCATAAGAAATAGTATCCACGAGTTCAACTGACTCTGGGGAAGTAGATAAATGGTTTCCTTCCTAAAATCTCAAAAGTATCCCTTTAATCCTGTGTATGTTTGGTGGGACGTTGATGGAATATTCTCCTAAAACCACAGAAAACTGGACACATGAACGTTCTTGTAACGTTCCCATGAAACATATCTAGAACGTGAAACATCTTAGGGTCTGAGAACATGGCAACCAAGTTCTAGGGAAGTTATGTTTGACATTAAGGGAATGGTCTCTTGAGAATATTCCTTGCACATCACGGGAACATTCCCATGTAAACCCGTTAGTTAATGACCAAATGAGACTCTTAAGGGAATGATTTTCTAAAGTTGTGGGAACGTTTTGTTGTTAGGTAGGTAGTAACAGTCCACACGACAACAGAGTGAGGGTACAGCCGGTAACCTTTCACCTCACTCTCTACTCTAAGACCCTTGGTTACGTGTGTGTGTGTGTGTGTGTGTGTGTGTGTGTGTGTTGTTAGGAATGAGGTTTGAGTAATTTAATCCCTACTAGCGGGGTCAGTCCCCACAGTCTCCATTCAGACCTCCGCCCACCACCCTCTGCCCACCCCTCCACCCACCCCTGCCTCTAGCCTCATTGAGCCAATGGTCGACAGGGAAAGAGGAGGTGGAAGAGGAGGAAGAGGAGGAGAAAAGAGGAAGAGGAGAAGGATGGTTCCCACCAGCGAGAAACCACAAGACTACACGTGATTTCCTCTCCTTGGTGTTTCATGCCTGTGTTCCTCTCTCTCTTCCTGAGTGGTTCTCCAGAAAGGACATCTGGTAAAATGATTAATTTGTAATTCCCTGTGAGGTAAGACAGACAGAGAGAATAGTAACAGCAACACATCTATGGCTGAATGCATTCAACAGTCACGGGCTACCTAGGGGGGGGGGGGGGGGGGGGGGGGGGAATACCTAGTCAGTTGTACAACTGAATGCATTCAACTGAAGTGTGTCTTCTGCATTTAACCCAACCTATCAATCAGAGAGGTGCTGGGGGCTGGAATAATCAACATCTATGTCTTCAGCGCCCAGCGAACAGTGGGTTAACTGCCTTGCTCAGCGGCAGAGGGACACATTTTTTAATCCAGCAACCATTCAGTTACTGGCCCAACACTCTAACCACTAGGTTACCTGCCGCCTCTACACTCTAACCACTAGGTTACCTGCCGCCTCTACACTCTAACCACTAGGTTACCTGACGCCTCTACACTCTAACCACTGGGTTACCTACCGCCTCTACACTCTAACCAATAGGTTACCTGCCACCTCTACACTCTAACCACTAGGTTACCTGCCTCCTCTACACTCTAACCACTAGGTTACCTGCCACCCCTACACTCTAACCACTAGGTTACCTGCCGCCTCTACACTCTAACCACTAGGTTACTTGCCTACCTACACTCTAACTACTAGGTTACCTGCCGCCCCTACACTCTAACCACTAGGTTACCTGCCGCCTCTACACTCTAACCACTAGGTTACCTACCGCCCCTACACTCTAACCACTAGGTTATTAGCCTCCCCTACACTCTAACCACTAGGTTACCTGCCTCCTCTACACTCTAACCACTAGGTTACCTGCCACCCCTACACTCTAACCACTAGGTTACCTGCCGCCTCTACACTCTAACCACTAGGTTACCTGCCTCCCTACACTCTAACTACTAGGTTACCTGTCGCCCCTACACCCTAACCATTAGGTTACCTGCCACCCCTACACTCTAACCACTAGGCTACCTGCCTCCCCTACACTCTAACCACTAGGTTACCTACCGCCCCTACACTCTAACCACTAGGTTACCTGCCTCCTCTACACTCTAACCACTAGGTTACCTGCCTCCTCTATACTCTAACCACTAGGTTAACTGCCACCCCTACACTCTAACCACTAGGTTACCTGTCGCCTCTACACTCTAACCACTAGGTTACCTGCATCCCTACACTCTAACCACTAGGCTACCTGCTGCCCCTACACTCTAACCACTAGGCTACCTGCCTCCCCTACACTCTAACCACTAGGTTACCTGCCTCCCCTACACTATAACCACTAGGTTTACCTGCCTCCCCTACACTCTAACCACTAGGCTACCTACCGCCTCTACACTCTAACCACTAGGTTACCTGCCGCCTCTACACTCTAACCACTAGGCTACCTGCCTCCTCTACACTCTAACCACTAGGTTACCTGCCGCCCCTACACTCTAACCACTAGGCTACCTGCCTCCTCTACACTCTAACCACTAGGCTACCTGCCACCTCTACACTCTAACCACTAGGCTGCCTGCCACCCTTACACTCTAACCACTAGGTTACCTGCCTCCCCTACACTCTAACCACTAGGTTACCTACCGCCTCTACACTCTAACCACTAGGTTACCTGCCGCCTCTACAATCTAACAACTAGGCTACCTACCGCCTCTACACTCTAACTACTAGGTTACCTGCCACCTCTACACTCTAACCACTAGGTTACCTGCCGCCTCTACACTCTAACCACTAGGCTACCTGCCGCCTCTACACTCTAACCACTAGGTTACCTGCCTCCTCTACACTCTAACCACTAGGCTACCTGCCGCCCCTACACTCTAACCACTAGGCTACCTGCCACCTCTACACTCTAACCACTAGGTTACCTGCCGCCTCTACACTCTAACCACTAGGCTACCTGCCGCCTCTACACTCTAACCACTAGGTTACCTGCCGCCCCTACACTCTAACCACTAGGCTACCTGCCACCTCTACACTCTAACTACTAGGTTACCTGCCTCCTCTACACTCTAACCACTAGGTTACCTGCCACCTCTACACTCTAACCACTAGGCTGCCTGCCACCCCTACACTCTAACCACTAGGTTACCTGCCGCCCCTACACTCTAACCACTAGGCTACCTACCGCCCCTACACTCTAACCACTAGGTTACCTGCCACCCCTACACTCTAACCACTAGGTTACCTACCGCCTCTACACTCTAACCACTAGGTTACCTGCCGCCTCTACACTCTAACCACTAGGTTACCTACCGCCCCTACACTCTAACCACTAGGTTACCTGCCTCCTCTACACTCTAACCACTAGGTTACCTGCCTCCTCTACACTCTAACCACTAGGTTACCTACCACCTCTACACTCTAACCACTAGGTTACCTGCCTCCCCTACACTCTAACCACTAGGTTACCTGCCACCTCTACACTCTAACCACTAGGCTACCTGCCTCCTCTACACTCTAACCACTAGGTTACCTGCCTCCTCTACACTCTAACCACTAGGTTACCTGCCTCCTCTACACTCTAACCACTAGGTTACCTGCCACCTCTACACTCTAACCACTAGGTTACCTGCCACCTCTACACTCTAACCACTAGGCTACCTGCCTCCTCTACACTCTAACCACTAGGTTACCTGCCTCCTCTACACTCTAACCACTAGGTTACCTGCCTCCTCTACACTCTAACCACTAGGTTACCTGCCTCCTCTACACTCTAACCACTAGGTTACCTGTCTCCTCTACACTCTAACCACTAGGCTACCTGCCGCCCCTATACTCTAACCACTAGGCTGCCTGCCACCCCTACACTCTAACCACTAGGTTACCTGCCGCCCCTACACTCTAACCACTAGGTTACCTACCGCCCCTACACTCTAACCACTAGGTTACCTGCCGCCTCTACACTCTAACCACTAGGTTACCTGCCGCCTCTACACTCTAACCACTAGGTTACCTGCCTCCTCTACACTCTAACCACTAGGTTACCTGTCTCCTCTACACTCTAACCACTAGGCTACCTGCCGCCCCTACACTCTAACCACTAGGCTGCCTGCCACCCCTACACTCTAACCACTAGGTTACCTGCCGCCCCTACACTCTAACCACTAGGTTACCTGCCGCCTCTACACTCTAACCACTAGGTTACCTGCCGCCCCTACACTCTAACCACTAGGCTGCCTGCCACCCCTACACTCTAACCACTAGGTTACCTGCTGCCCCTACACTCTAACCACTAGGCTACCTGCCGCCCCTACACTCTAACCACTAGGCTGCCTGCCACCCCTACACTCTAACCACTAGGTTACCTGCCGCCCCTACACTCTAACCACTAGGTTACCTGCCACCTCTACACTCTAACCACTAGGTTACCTGCCTCCTCTACACTCTAACCACTAGGTTACCTGCTATGTGCTTTGGCCATTGCAATGAACATGAATCTACAACGTTTCAAAATAACACACTTTACATAAAAACAAACCAAAGACAAAACACAAAAGCTACACACAAAGCGTACATCATATACACAGCGTGAAGACAAAACCCCGACGGTGGAGAGGTGAGCAGCTCCTGGGGCTTATTTCCAGGGCTTCAGGGGCCTTTGGGTCGGATTAGCTGCATGGTGGAGCGGTGCGCGGTGGGCCCGGAGTGCGGCAGCGCTGTGAGCCGGTGTCGCCGTAGTGATCTGCCAGGCACGCCGGCGAGATTAGAGACCAGAGGCGCTGGCACTGAGAGAGGGGGGATGCATCCCGCCCTGACACAGAAAGGGACAAAGGCCAGTGAGGTAAGAGGGCATCCCACATCTAGATAAGTCTATGTAATAGATTTTTGACCGGATACAGAATAGCTAAACTATATATACAAAAGTATGTGGACACCCCTTCACATGAGTGGATTTGGCTATTCCAGCCAAACCCCATAGATGACATAACATTTAGCACACAGCCAAGCATTCTCCATAGACAAATATAGGCAGTCAAATGGCTTTACTGAAGAGTTCAGTGACGTTCAATGTGGCACCGTCATAGGAGTCCACCTTTCCAACAAGTCAGTTTGTCAAATTTCTGCCCTGGTCAACTGTAAGTGCTGTTATTGTGAAGTGGAAACGTCTAGGAGCAACAACGGCTCAGCTGCAAAGTGGTAGGCTGAAACGTGTAGCACATACAAATTGTCTGTCCTCGGTTGCAACACTCACTACAGAGTTCCAAACTGCCTCTGGAAGCAATGTCAGCACAAGAACTGTTCCTCGTGAGCTTCATGAAATGAGTTTCCATGGCCGAGCAGCCACACACAAGCCTAAGATCCCCATGTGCAATGCCAAGTATCGACTGGAGTGGTGTGAAGCTCGCCGCCATTGGACTCTGGAGCAGTGGAAACACGTTCTCTGAAGTGATGAATTGCGCTTCACCATCTGGCAGTCTGATGGATGAATATGGGTTTGGCGGATGCCAGGAGAACGCTACCTGCCCCAATGCATATTGCCAACTGTAAAGTTTGGTGGAGGAGGAATAATGTTTTGGGGCTGTTTTTCATAATGGTCTGGGGCTGTTTTTCACAATGGTCTGGGGCTGTTTTTCATGGTTCGGGCCCCTTAGTTCTAGTGAAGTGTTATCTTAACGCTACAGCATACAATGACATTCTAGACAATTATGTGCTTCCAACTGTATGGCAACTGATTGGGAAAGGCCTTTTCTTGTTTCAGCATGAGAATGCCCCAGTGCACAAAGCGAAGATAATATTGAAATGGTTTGTCGAGATTGGTGACTGGCTTGCACCCTGAAGAACTTGACTGGCCTGCACAGAACCCTGACCTCAACCCCACTGAAAACCTTTGGGATGAATTGGAAGGCCGACTGTGAGCCAGTCCTAATCGCCCAACATCCGTGTCCGACCTCACTAATGCTCTTGTGGCTGAATGGAAGCAAGTCCCCCGCAGCAATGTTCCAACATCTAGTGGAAAGCCTTCCCAGAAGAGTGGAGGCTGTTATAGCAGCAAAGGGGGGACCAACTCCATATTAATGCCCATGATTGTTGGAATGAGATGTTCAACAACATTTTTTGAGGATTTGATGCCAACGCTTTTCAACCTTCTGAAGGGGTAGAGGCACTGTCATCACGCCATCTTCACGACTGTAATTTGGTGGACCAATACATTTCCTGTAGTCCACGATCAGCTCATTGGCTCCCTATTCCCTTTATAGTGCACTACTTTAAACAAGGCCCATAGAGCTCTGGTCAAAAGTAGTGCACTATATAGGAAATAGGGAACCATTTGGTATGCATCCTATGTACTGTAGCTCAAGGCAAGAGGATGTAGCTGGTTACAGGGGAAGGTTGCTGTAGTACTCAGCTGTGTGAAACCCACCCTGTCAGCTAACAGGACAGCTCCTTGGTCTCTGACTTCCTCCCTATAGGCTGCCTCATCGTCCCGGTGATCAGGCCCTACCACCAGGTCTCTGTCCTCCTCCCTATAGGCTGCCTCATCGTCCCGGTGATCAGGCCCTACCACCAGGTCTCTGTCCTCCTCCCTATAGGCTGCCTCATCGTCCCGGTGATCAGGCCCTACCACCAGGTCTCTGTCCTCCTCCCTATAGGCTGCCTCATCGTCCCGGTGATCAGGCCCTACCACCAGGTCTCTGTCCTCCTCCCTATAGGCTGTCTCATCGTCCCGGTGATCAGGCCCTACCACCAGGTCTCTGTCCTCCTCCCTATAGGCTGCCTCATCGTCCCGGTGATCAGGCCCTACCACCAGGTCTCTGTCCTCCTCCCTATAGGCTGCCTCATCGTCCCGGTGATCAGGCCCTACCACCAGGTCTCTGTCCTCCTCCCTATAGGCTGCCTCATCGTCCCGGTGATCAGGCCCTACCACCAGGTCTCTGTCCTCCTCCCTATAGGCTGCCTCATCGTCCCGGTGATCAGGCCCTACCACCAGGTCTCTGTCCTCCTCCCTATAGGCTGTCTCATCGTCCCGGTGATCAGGCCCTACCACCAGGTCTCTGTCCTCCTCCCTATAGGCTGCCTCATCGTCCCGGTGATCAGGCCCTACCACCAGGTCTCTGACCTCCTCCCTATAGGCTGTCTCATCGTCCCGGTGATCAGGCCCTACCACCAGGTCTCTGTCCTCCTCCCTATAGGCTGCCTCATCGTCCCGGTGATCAGGCCCTACCACCAGGTCTCTGACCTCCTCCCTATAGGCTGTCTCATCGTCCCGGTGATCAGGCCCTACCACCAGGTCTCTGTCCTCCTCCCTATAGGCTGCCTCATCGTCCCGGTGATCAGGCCCTACCACCGCCGTGTCGTCAGCAAACTTGATGTTGTAATCGTGTGTAACCACACAGTCGTGGGGCCTTGTGTTGAGGGTCAGCGTGGTGGAGGTGACATTGCCTACCCTTACCACCTGGGGTCAGCCTGTCAGGAAGACCCGGATCCAGTTGCAGAGGGAGGTGTTCAGTCTCAGGGTCCTTAGCTTGGAGGAGACTATGGTGTTGAACGCTGAGCTGTAGTCGATGAACAGCATTCTCACATAGGTATTCCTCTTATCTAGGTGGGCGAGGGCAGTGTTGCTTGCAATTGAGATTGCGTCATCTATGAATCTGTTGGGGCGGTATTCAAATTAGAGTGTGTCTCAAGGGTGTCTGGGATGCTGGAGTAATGTGTGCCATAACCAGCCTCTCAAATCACTTAATGATTACATAGGTGAATGACACAGGGTGGTAGTCATTGTGGCATGAAGCCTCAGAGTTCTTCTGAACTCAGTGGCTGGTGGGCTGAACTCAGTGGCTGGTGGGCTGAACTCAGTGGCTGGTGGGCTGAACTCAGTGGCTGGTGGGCTGAACTCAGTGGCTGGTGGGCTGAACTCAGTGGCTGGCGGGTTGAACTCAGTGGCTGGTGGGCTGAACTCAATGGCTGGTGGGCTGAACTCAGTGGCTGGCGGGTTGAACTCAGTGGCTGGTGGGCTGAACTCAGTGGCTGGCGGGTTGAACTCAGTGGCTGGTGGGCTGAACTCAGTGGCTGGTGGGCTGAACTCAGTGGCTGGTGGGCTGAACTCAGTGGCTGGTGGGCTGAACTCAGTGGCTGGTGGGCTGAACTCAGTGGCTGGCGGGTTGAACTCAGTGGCTGATTGGCTGAACTCAGTGGCTGGTAGGCTGAACTCAGTGGCTGATTGGCTGAACTCAGTGGCTGGTGGGCTGAACTCAGTGGCTGGTAGGCTGAACTCAGTGGCTGATTGGCTGAACTCAGTGGCTGGTGGGCTGAACTCAGTGGCTGATTGGCTGAACTCAGTGGCTGGTGGGCTGAACTCAGTGGCTGGCGGGTTGAACTCAGTGGCTGATTGGCTGAACTCAGTGGCTGATTGGCTGAACTCAGTGGCTGGCGGGTTGAACTCAGTGGCTGATTGGCTGAACTCAGTGGCTGATTGGCTGAACTCAGTGGCTGATTGGCTGAACTCAGTGGCTGATTGGCTGAACTCAGTGGCTGATTGGCTGAACTCAGTGGCTGATTGGCTGAACTCAGTGGCTGATTGGCTGAACTCAGTGGCTGATTGAACTGATTGACGATTGAAGTGTTCATCATCATCAGAAGCATTTTCTCCCTACTTGAATCAGTCTTGATTAAAACAGCCAAAGGTGATGAATGTGATTATGATGGCTTGCGGACACACATGCACACACACACACACACAGAAACACACCCACACAGAGAGAGAAACACAGCCCCGTCGCGGACAATGACGTCTTGCTCCCATACAAATTAAACAACTTCTTTGAGGACAAAACAGTGCCACCGACATGGCCCGCTACCAAAGCCTGTGGGCTCTGGCATCCCGCGTTCTCAGAAAACGCGCAGACAAGCTTGTTGGTGTGTGACATATTCAATCAATCCCTATCCCAGTCTGCTGTCCCCACATGCTTCAAAATGGCCACCATTGTTCCTGTTCCCAAGAAAGCTAAGGTAACTGAACTAAATGACTATCACCCCGTAGGACTCACTTCTGTCATCATGAAGTGCTTTGAGAGACTAGTCAAGGATCATATCACCTCCACCTTACCTGACACCCTAGACCCAGTCCAATTTGCTTACTGACCCAATAGATCCACAGACGACGCAATCACCATCACACTGCACACTGCCCTAACCCATCTGGACAAGAGGAATACCTATGTAAGAACGCTGTTTATTGACTACAGCTCAGCATTCAACACCATAGTACCCTCCAAGTTCATCACTAAGCTTGAGACCCTGAGTCTCAACCCCACCCTGTACAACTGGGTCCTGGACTTTCTGACGGGCCGTCCCCAGGTGGTGAGTGTAGGAAACAACATCAACACTCCGCTGATTCTCAACACTTGGGCCCCACAGGGTGCGTTCTCAGCCCTCTCCTGTACTACCTGTTCACCCATGACTGCATGGCCATGCAAGCCTCCAACTCAATCATCAAGTTTGCAGACGACACTACAGTGGTAGGCTTGATTACCAACAACGACGAGACGGCCTACTGGGAGGAGGTGAGGGCCCTCGGAGTGTGGTGTCAGAAAAATAACAAAGGAGATGATCGTGGACTTTAGGAAACAGCAGAAGGTATTTGAGAAGGTGGAAAGTTAAGTCCCCCGGCGTACACATCACCGACAAACTGAAATGGTCCACCCACACAGGCAGTGTGGTAAAGAAGGCGCAACCGCGCCTCTTCAACCTCAGGAGGCTTGTTCCCGAAAACTGGGCTTATCACCGAAAACACTCACAAACTTTTACAGATGCACCATCGAGAGCATCCTGTTGGGCTGTATCACCGCCTGGTATGGCAACTGCTCCGCCCACAACAGGAAGGCTCTCCAGAGGGTAGTGAGGTCTGCACAACACATCACCAGGGGCAAACTACCTGCCCTCCAGGACACCTACACCACCCGATGTCACAGGAAGGCCATAAAGATCATCAAGGTCAACAACCACCCGAGCCACTGTCTGTTCAAACCACTATCATCCAGAAGGCGAGGTCAGTACAGGTGCATCAGAGCTGGGAATGAGAGATTGAAAAACAGCTTCTATCTCAAGTCCATCAGACTGTTAAACAGCCACCACTAGCACAGAGAGGCGGCTGCCTACCTACAGACTTGATATCATTTTGCCACTTTAATAAATGGAACACTAGTCACTTTAATAATGCCACTTTAAGAATGTTTACATATCTCATATTACATGTATATACTGTACACTGTATCCTTCACTATCTATTCTTTACTATCTATTGTACCTTAGCCGCTCTGTCACTGCTCATCCATATATTTATACTTATATATTCTCATCCCATCTCATTTACTAGATTGTGTGTATTCGGTTTTGTTGTGGAATTTGTTAGAAATTAGGTTTTGTTGTGGAATTGTTAGATATTACCTGTTCGATAGTGCTGCACTGTCGGATCTTGAAGCACAAGCATTTCGCTACACTCGCAATAACATCTGCTAACCATGTGTATGTGATTTGATTTGACACACACACACACACAGATACAAACACACAATTAAAAAAATAAAAATAACACACACACAGAAAGAAACAAACACACACAGAACCACACACAAACACACACACACACACACACACACACACACAAACAGAGACACAGAGAAACACACACACAACAAAACCTGAGACACTATGGATAACCTGAACCGCGGAACAATGGATTACACAACTCTCTTTTCTGATTGGCCAGCGATGACATCACCTCTGCAGAGCTCACGGAGACCTCGCCATGACGTCCATATGAAGAAAGGCAATGTGGGATTTCCTCTGTTCAGGCTCATCGGCCGCTTAAGGAGAGTCACACCTGGTAAAGTCCTCACAGGGACGACCGAGAGCCATACAGAGACCAGCCAACACTGAGAGCCAACATGTTGCGGTGTAATTTCAGCTAAAACAAGCCTTTGTCTTTATGTCATACTGAGTGCGTGTTAAAACCATCCCTTACCTTAATACAGTACAGGCTAGGTGTGTGTTGTTCACACAGCCTCACTGTTACATCACCTTAAAGGGACCCTGTTCACATAAAATCATTCATTTTGTATTTATTTTTATTAATTCATACATAATCTGATGTTTTAATCAATATTAAAAAGTTTGGTGAACATAGAAATAATCAGTTAAAATCAAAAGCATTCCATATTACCGACTACTACTTTAAACTAGATTCTGTTTAGCCGTCAATTACAATATCACCACCAGAGGGACCCACTGCACCAAAAGTGTCAGAATCAGGAGTTCTTTTCTCATTTGGTCTTTCCTCGATTCCTTACATCCTCTCTCCTCAACTTCCTTTTCGCTAAACGGATTGGAGAAGAAGGTCAAAGAGGAGTAACCTTGGAGCTTCTCCTCCAATACCGTTGAGAAGGAGGTGAGGAGAGAGGAATCAAGGATAGATGAAACTCCACTGTCGTATAGCTGCCGTGTCCAATAGTTTCATAACATATCTGTTTTAAATCTAATTTATGTCCAATAGTTTCATAACATCTGTTTTAAATCAAATTTATGTCCAATAGTTTCATAACATCTCTGTTTTAAATCTAATTTATGTCCAATAGTTTCACAACATCTCTGTTTTAAATATGAGTAGTCTGCAATGTGTTTTTAAGCCATCTCAGTAAGCGCTACACATTTATACCACAACTTGATTAAATAACAAATAGCACAAACATCTAGTTAGAAACTATGTAGAAACACAAAGATGTCATGAAGAACTTGAATGAAGCGTCTATCTACAACCACTGTACTGTCCTCTGCACTGACTTAAACCAGCCCCCAGGTGGCAGAGCAGAACAGAGCTGTGTTGTCACTCAGTGTCCCTGTCCCTTCCTGCTGGCCGGCGTGTCTCTCTAGCGCCACTAACTGGTCAGATATAGAACTCCTGGTCGTCGTCCTCCACCCCAACCTCCTTGCCAGACCTGTTCTGAGACACCACCCCAATAATGCTGTTAGAGCTGTCCAATTGGCTGCGCGTGATGGGATCCCTCAGGGAAGGCTGGCCACTCAGGGGCAAGAAAGCGCTGTTGGGGCGTGGTCGCTGCAGGGTGGAAGGTATGCTATTGGAGGAGGCCAGGCTGCTGGTTCTCATGGGAACAGGAGGGCGGCCTAGCGTTGACGCCTTGGGCTTGACGTTGGCGTGGGATGGGGAGGAGGTTGGGTCCCGCGGAGGTGCAGAGAGAGGGCGTGGTGGCGTGGGTCTGCGACTCCTAGAGTATGCAGACACTACCGACAGGTCAACAATGCTGCCCGCATCCACTTTTATCCCTGTGTCCACATCCGTCTCCTCCGCACCAATCAGAGCATCCACGTTGAGACGGAAGGGTGGGACCAGGGAGGAGCTAAGGGAGTGGGAGTGGCTTCTGTGGTGGGTAGGGCTGGGTGAGGTTCCGGGGGAGGACCCGGCAGAGCGGGAGCGAGAGCCGGTGAACCCTGCCAGGCTGGGCAGGGAGAACAGAGAGCGGGTTCGACCGGTCCTCCAGGATTTAGAGCGAGCCCCCATCTCCATTTCCTCCTCTTCACAGGCCAAGGAAAGGGAGGTTTGTGAGGCCTGGCTGGACCTGCATTGGGTCTGGTTCTGGGTCTGTGGCAGGGGCAGGGTTTGGGTCCGGGAGCGG
Source organism: Oncorhynchus clarkii lewisi (assembly GCF_045791955.1). NCBI lineage: Eukaryota > Metazoa > Chordata > Actinopteri > Salmoniformes > Salmonidae > Oncorhynchus > Oncorhynchus clarkii. Next base: position 46,714,619 of record NC_092168.1, on the reverse strand, counting down.
GACGAGTTACGGTGGTAGCGCCGGTTCCTGTAGGAGGCAGGTCCCCGGCCATATGTGCCCGCTGAGGGCAGAGTCATGGCTGGGTCAGTGGGCAGCGGCGAGGGGGCAGGGGAGGAGTCTCCTGGCTGGTCGATAGTATGTCTACGTTTGTAGCGTGCACACAGGACCTGAGAGAGAGAGGTGAGAGAGAGAGACAGAGATGAGAGATGAGAGAGAGGGGAGAGAGAGAGAGAGATGAGAGATGAGAGAGATGAGAGATGAGAGAGAGGTGAGAGAGAGAGAGAGATGAGAGATGAGAGAGATGAGAGAGAGAGATAAGAGAGAGAGAGAGAGAGAGATAAGAGCGAGAGAGAGAGAGAGAGAGAGAGAGATGAGAGAGATGAGAGAGATGAGAGAGAGAGAGAGAGAGGTCATAACAGTGAAGACAGTAGTGTTACACACTCCACACTATAACACAAGTTGGTCAGATGTTTAAATATACATTTATTATAATAAATATGAATATCTAATTTTAATATTCAAATATCTATTGCAATAATATCCTGATACTTCTGTTAGAACTTTTCTGTGTTTATAAATAAAAAAATAAAAAACAACAGCTCACGAAAACAATTTGTACATTTGCATTGACATTTATTTGGAAAAAAAAGAGAAGGTTGTGTTGAGACCTCAGAACGTTGATGTATGTTTGTAGATCCAGTAAAGCACAGAGATACAACCCAAACTGTAGCCTGGCTACATTCCCAACAGAACAGGAAGAACTGGAGATGCTCCACCGTTAACCCCCTTACCCCCCCCCATCCCATCCCTCCATACCTTAATTTTTAAGTATTCAGAGCCTTTGCTATGAGACTTGAAATTGAGCTCAGGTGCATCCTGTTTCTATTGATCATCCTTCAGATGTTCTTATTCACAGTTGACAGTGCATGTCAGAGCAAAAAAACAAGCCATGAGGTTGAATGAATTGTCCGTAGAGCTCGGAGACAGAATTGTGTCGAGGCACAGATCTGGGCACGAGTACCAAAACAAATCTGCAGCATTGAAGGTTCCCAAGAACACAGTGACATTCTTAAATGGAAGAAGTGGAAGAAGTTTGGAAGAAGTTTGGAACCACCCAGACATGCGTGTCAGAGCAAAACCAAGCCATGCCAAGCCATGAGGTTGAAGGAAGTTTGGAACTACCAAGACTCTTCCTAAAGCTGGCCTCCCAGCCAAGCTGAACAATCAGGGGAGAAGGGCCTTGGTCTGGCAGGTAACCAAGAACCCGATGGTCACTCTGTCAGAGCTCCAGAGTTCCTCTGTGGAGATGGGAGAACCTTCCAGAAGGACAACCATCTCTGCAGCACTCCACCAATCAGGCCTTTATGGTAGAGTGGCCAGACGGAAGCCAATCCTCAGTAAAAGGCACATGACAGCCCACTTGGAGTTTGCCAAAAGGCACCTAAAGACTCTCAGACCATGAGACATAAGATTCTCTGGTTTGATGAAACCAAGATTGAACTCTTTGGCCTGAATGCCAAGCGTCACGTCTGGAGGAAACCTGGCACCACCCCTACGGTGAAGCATGGTGGAGGCAGCATTATGCTGTGGGGATTTTTTTCAGAGGCAGGGACTGGGAGACTAGTCAGGTTTGAGGGAAAGATGAATGGAGCAGAGTACAGAGAGATCCTTGATGAAAACCTCCTCCCGAACACTCCGGTCTTCAGACTGTGGCGAAGGTTCACCTTCTAACAGGACAACAACCCTAAGCACACAGCCAAGACAACACAGGAGTGGCTTCGGGACAAGTCTCTGAATGTCCTTGAGTGGCCCAGCCAGAGCCCGGACTTGAACCCCATCAAACATCTCTGGAGAGACCTGAAAATAGCTGGGCAGTGACACTCCACATCCAACCTGACAGAGCTTGAGAGAATCTGCAGAGAAGAATGGGAGAAACTCCCCAAATACAGGTGTGCCAAGCTTGTAGCATCATACCCAAGAAGACTCGAGTCTGTAATCGCTGCCCAAGGTGCTTCAACCAAGGAAAGGTTCTGAATACTTACTGAAATTTGATATTTCAGTTTTTGTATTTTTTTTATACATTTGCTAAAATTTCTAAAAACCTGCTTTTTGCTTTGTCATTATGTGGTATTTTGTGTAGATTGATGAGAGAGAGAAAAAAAAAACAATTTTAATACATTTTAGAAAATGTCTTCAGCGTAACAAATTGTGGAAAAAAAGTCAAGGGGGGGGTTTGAAAACTTTCTGAATGCACTTGTATATATATTATTCAGTTTCCCCCAAACTCTTCACTTGACCCCCCCCCCACTTTGAGAACTACTGCCATAGATAAACAACAGGTTACTGTTCACACACAACATTAACCACGCTGTCTGACCTGACCACTAGCGGACACTTCCTACTGCAGAGCTGGGCTGTATATTGGTACGAAACTGAAGAAACAAGACTGACGAGCTACTACAAAAGGTACCACCTGTCCTGAACATGACCAATGAGAAACGCTTGTTTTTCATGGCTATATATCTTTTATGCCCTAATGAACACAACCCTATAGTCTGAACACTACTGAATTTATACGTTACCGAGTTACAACACTACCATTGATTACGAAGTGGATAAATAAATCTGCTGTGCACCTCAACAAGATATAGTGGATATGTAATACCTCCCTACACCTGGGGATTATTGGACGGCTGGGTCAAACACATGTCTTAAATCTTACCGGCTGAGACTTTAATAAGTATTATCATTAACGATGAGTATGTGAGTGTGTTAGTGATCTGTGAACAGGTGATTGTCATGTTCAATTAACTCCTTCCTGGCCGTTCCTTTCTGAGTGGATAGGAGCAAACATGCGCACGCACGTACACACACACACACACACACACACACAGGGGATGAGAGCCCACGGGTCTCAGTAATGGGACAATGTTAATCTGCCTGTGAGTTTCAGCAGCACTTATCTAATACCCCGCTGACAGAAATCCCTTCCAAAACGGATACCCCAGAACAAAGAGGGCACTGTGAGAGAACGTGTGAGAACGTGTGTGTGTGTGTGTGTGTGTTAGCGAGATAGAGAGAGAGACAGTGTATGTGTGTGTGTAAAGGTAAGACAACGTGAGGATGTTTTTTTCCGAAGGCACAATCACAGGTGCACATTCACAAACACTGATACACATACTGTACATCACAAACTTAGGTGAGGTTAGGCTTGCACAGGGAGGGTGTATTACTGTACAGGGAGGGTGTATTACTGGACAGAGAGGGTATATTACTGGAAAGGGAGGGTATATTACTGTACAGGGAGGGTGTATTACTGTACAGAGAGTGTAAATTACTGTACAGAGAGGGTATATTACTGGACAGAGAGGGTATATTACTGGACAGAGAGGGTATATTACTGTACAGGGAGGGTATATTACTGGACAGGGAGGGTGTATTACTGGACAGGGAGGGTGTATTACTGGACAGGAAGGGTATATTACTGGACAGGGAGGGTGTATTACTGGACAGGGAGGGTATACTACTGTACAGAGAGGGTGTATTACTGGACAGGGAGGGTGTATTACTGGACAGGGAGGGTGTATTACTGGACAGGGAGGGTGTATTACTGGACAGGGAGGGTGTATTACTGTACAGGGAGGGTATATTACTGTACAGGGAGGGTGTATTACTGGACAGGGAGGGTGTATTACTGGACAGGGAGGGTGTATTAATGGACAGAGAGGGTGTATTACTGGACAGGGAGGGTATATTACTGGACAGGGAGGGTGTATTACTGGACAGGGAGGGTATATTACTGGACAGGGAGGGTGTATTACTGGACAGGGAGGGTGTATTACTGGACAGGGAGGGTATACTACTGGACAGGGAGGGTATACTACTGTACAGAGAGGGTATATTACTGGACAGGGAGGGTGTATTACTGTACAGGGAGGGTATATTACTGGACAGGGAGGGTGTATTACTGGACAGGGAGGGTATATTACTGGACAGGGAGGGTGTTTTACTGGACAGGGAGGGTGTATTAATGTACAGAGAGGGTGTATAACTGGACAGGGAGGGTGTATTACTGGACAGGGAGGGTATACTACTGGACAGGGAGGGTATATTACTGAACAGGGAGGGTATATTACTGGACAGGGAGGGTGTATTAATGGACAGAGAGGGTGTATTACTGGACAGGGAGGGTGTATTACTGGACAGGGAGGGTATACTACCGCACAGGGAGGGTATATTACTGGACAGGGAGGGTAACCTACTGGACAGGGAGGGTATATTACTGGACAGGGAGGGTGTATTACTGGACAGGGAGGGTATATTACTGGACAGGGAGGGTATATTACTGGACAGGGAGGGTGTATTACTGTACAGGGGGGGTATATTACTAGACAGGGAGGGTATATTACTGTACAGAGAGGGTATATTACTGGACAGGGAGGGTATATTACTGTACAGGGAGGGTATACTACTGCACAGGGAGGGTATATTACTACCCACAGCATGATGCTGCCACCACCATGCTTCACCGTAGGGATGGTGCCAGGTTTTCTCCAGACATGACGCTTGGCATTCAGGCCAAAGAGTTTAATCTTGGTTTCATCAGACCAGAGAACCTTGTTTCTCACGGTCTGAGTGTCCTTTAGGTGCCTTTTGGCAAACTCCAAGCGGGCTGTTATGTGCCTTTTACTGAGGAGTCGCTTCAGTCTGGTTGGTGGAGTGCTGCAGAGATGGTTGTCCTTCTGGACAAGGTTCTCCCATCTCCACAGAGGAACTCTGGAGCTTTGACAGAGTGACCATCGGGTTCTTAGTCACCTCCCTGACCAAGGCCCTTCTCCCCCGATTGCTCAGTTTGGCCAGGCAGCCAGCTCTAGGAAGAGTCTTGGTGGTTCCAAACTTCTTCCATTTAAGAATGATGGAGGCCACTGTGTTCTTGGGGACCTTCAATGCTGCAGACATATTTTGGTTCCATTCCCCAGATCTGTACCTCAACACATTCCTGTCTCTGAGCTCTACGGACAATTCCTTCGACCTCATGGCTTTATTTTTGCTCTGACATGCACCTGTCGACTGTGGTACCTTATATAGACAGGTGTGTGCCTTTCCAAATCATGTCCAATCAATTGAATTTACCATAGGTGGACTCCAATCAACTTGTAGAAACATCTGAAGGATGATCAATAGAAACAGGATGCACCTGAGATCAATTTCGAGTCTCAGGGTCTGAATACTAATGTAAATAGGTTATTTCTGTTTTTTAAAATGTTTTATACATTTGCAAAAAATTCTAAAAACCTTTTTTTGCTTTGTCATCATGGGGTATTGTGATGTCATCATGGGGTATTGTGATGTCATTATGGGGTATTGTGATGTCATCATGGGGTATTGTGATGTCATTATGGGGTATTGTGATGTCATCATGGGGTATTGTGTGTAGATTGATGAGGAAAATGTATATAATACATTTTTGAATAAGGCTGTAATGTAACAAAATGTGGGAAAAGAGAAGGGGTCTGAATACTTTACGAATACACTGTATATATATTTTTTTCATACATATTTTAATAGACTACACATAGCTTGGAATTTGTTTTTCGTTCTTATACCGTTGATCTGGTCAATAACCTACGCCATTACACAAAACTCTTGACTCAAAAACATCTCATCTGTACTTCAGAACCCAAAAAGTTGCAT